>NC_048298.1:70001130-70288231 GCF_013100865.1 Trachemys scripta elegans
TGTGAGTGCTTTACAAATCCCCCCCCCGACGCTATTTTTAGCACACAAAAGGAGGACATGTCCGGGTAAATCCGGACGAATGGTAACCCTAGCTCTGGAAAATAAATGTGCTGTAAAATGTCTCTGAAAACTCATTAATACTTATCCAAATAAGAAGAACAATTATTTTCCAAGGCAGTTTTTGCTAGCCTTTTGCTGTTTTTGTTTGTTTGTTTGTTTGTTTACCCTTAATAACCACTTTCTTCTGAAAGTTATGTTTTCTTTGTTTTCATTTCTTCATGCTTCATAGACACTATTTTCTTTTGCTCAGTGTATCTCTCTCCTACAGCTAACTTATTCAGAGACAAAGAATTAATTGTTCAGTGCTGGTGATTCTACAGGTTTGAAAGAATTGTCAATTAACTATAACAAAGTTTCTGTTAACATGAGAAAGCACAGCTGCTCCTTTAGTTAATGCCTGGGTAAATGAAGACCTGGGGTGAAATGCTGGTTCCATGGAAGTCAATGGGAGTTTTGCCATTGACTTCACTGGAATAGGGATTTCACTCTTGGGTTCCAATTCCAGTGGTGATTATTTTCCCTGTGTCTTAATTGTGTTTTTTTTTTTAACATCTCCTTTTAATGTTTTTATTTTGACTGAGCATAGGGCTTAACTACTTGCTGTATATTTGCATTTATATAAAGACTGCAGCAAGAACCCACTTGTGTGGTTTTTGCTGTAAGATTTTGTGATTTTCAGCTTAACAGAAAACTTGATCTATAGCAATGAAATGGATCCACAGGCAAATTGTTTTTTCTGGCTTTTGCCACACACAAAAAAATAAAGCACAACGCAGAGGATCCCACTTGGCATTTTTATTTTGATTATACAGCAAAAAAGAAGACTAGTCCATATGCAGCAGCTTCTGGGGGTAATTCACAAATTCTGAAAAACAAAACTATGCTATGGTGGGAATGCTGACCATCCTAATAAGAAAGATGTGGTCTGAGTATCTTTTTTGTAAATCTCTTTTTTGACACATACGTCCTCTGTGGCTTTAGACAAGTAATTTATCCTCCTTGCCTCAGTTTCTCCTCTGTAAAAGAGGAATAATACTTCACCTCTCAGGAGTATTATGAAGATTAATGACTTCATGTTCATAAAATGCTTTGAAGATGAAAAGGAATATTTAGAAGCCAAGCATTAACATTATGACATGGACATTGGGAAAAGTAAGCATGTTGGCAAACCCCGTACTGTAGATCTGAGTCCTTTATGGAAGTATGGAACAGATCCCAATGGCCATTTAATGGAGTAAGATTTTACATAGCGTTTATTGTTTAATAGAGTGTGTGTGGAGGGGAGTTCAGAATATACAGTTCTAAATATCCCTTTCCTCTGGAATTGTGGAGGTTGGGGATATTGCAGAGGTTGGGTTTTTACTGAGCCTGTAGCAGATATGTCAAATTCATTTGGCGAACAAGGCTTGACCAGGACATAACCTTAAGACTCCATGGCCAATTGGCCCTTCCATTCATGGCAAGATACTCAATAATATCAATGGAAGGCTGCACACGGAGTAAGGGTAGAATGCAGCCTTTATCTAGTCACTAGCATTTAGTTACTATTATTTATGAAGTACATTGTCACAATCAATAGGCTATTTCTTCTCCTCCAACTTGGGCCACTTCCTTCATATCTTTTCCTTCCTCACCCTCTTTTCTCTTTTTCTCATATTCTTCTTGGTCTTTACATCTTCTGTGTTCATCTTCTGCGTTTCCTTTCCTGGAGCAATACCCAATTCTCACCCCCATTAGACTTCTCTTCCTTTTCCCTTCTTCGGTGGATTCACTCATAATCAACAATGCAATAATTAATGTGGACATTGAAGTGTCATTGTTTTAGCTGAGTTTAACAGGCCACAGGAGTGTTTGCATCTCTGAGTCATTATTTCAAGCTCTCTGCAAACTCAGGGAGGTAACAGCAGTGGTTTGCCTTCAGTTCCCATTTGGAAGGGTTTTTTTTAGCAGCCATGAGAGCTAGAAAGATATTATTTTATGAAATATAAAGTCCCTCTATTCTGGATGCTAATGTTACCCCAGTGACTCCACTCCCCTGTGCACTAATCCGGAGAGCAGGCCAGCTAATCAGGGCAAGAGCAGAGTCACTGTTTTTTAGGATGATGCCTATGTGCACTCAGTCAGACACGGTCCTTCCCAGAGCTTCCCCCAGGGAGGGACAATTCCGTAATTCCCCTACTCAAGGTTTCAGCTAAATATTGCAGTTCACATTGGACAGATGTGAACCTTGTGCTGAGGCTGTAACACACAGTAAATGGTCTAACGGGGTTGAGGGCCAGCCTAGAGCATATGTGAATTAATTATGCATACTATAATTAGTCCAAGTCTAAAGCATAACATGAGGCAAAACCTATTCCTGGAATGCAAAATGAATAGCTACTTACACCATCCTCATCTGCTTGGTATGGGAAGTGACAAGTACAGCAGAGATTATGATTGTCTCACACTGGTGCCCTCCAGAACAATAGATGAAGGATAAGAGAAACAATTTGTAGTTAGAATGTAGAAAATCTAGATTAAAAGGCCAAAAAACAGATTGCAGTCTTGTCATTTCACAGTCACGGAGAAGCCAAATTATCCACAACACAATCCAGCCTTTCCATGTAGATTTTTCAGTGTTTGTATGAAATTCATGCTGTATAATGATTTAATAGATTAGGCATTCCTAATTCCTAGCAAATGCTAGAAAATCAACCCTGCAGATATTTTCTCCCTCAAATTAAATACAAGGGACTAATTAATCAAAGAATATTCCCCAACATTCTTGTTTGGCATTCTATATTCACATAGGTTTTTCCTGATATTTTGTAAAATGTTCCCTGATCTTTGATAGTTACGCAGTTTAAGCGTTCAACACTGCCACCACTCACAGGTCCCCCCTTCTAAATCTGACTATTAGGTATTTTAAAAAGCATTCACAATATCCATTCATTCAAGGCTAAAATTTTTATACCATATATAGCACTTCTTCAGTCCAAACATCCATCTCCCACAGAGACCAATAGAAGTTGCAGATACAGATCAAGATCAGTATCTGGTCTTCTGTATATGGACTGCTGGGATAGTTATGAAGAACGTTAGGACCCAACAACAGATGCTTATTCTCCATCCCCAAGTTATTGTTACTCAGAGCTTCAGTACTAACATAAATGGCTTTTGAAAGCTGAGCAATTTGCCAAGATATACAATCTTCATTGGCCTTGTACAGAATAAAAGCTTGTCGTTATTTTTTTGTTGTTTTTGAATTGAATCCTAAATATGTTTAACTCACTTTGTAAAAACCAATGTGCTCCAAAGCCAAATAGAAAGAAAAGAATAAGGCAATAACATTTGCTTTAAAACATTTTGGGTGAAATCCTGGCCCCAGCTGATGTTCAGTGGGGCAAGATTTGACCATTTGAGTTTATTGGGACTGGCAAAAAGAATCTCAGTCTACTCTCCTAAAATAATTGTCCTTCTCTTTAGGTACATGTAACTTTGGATTTGATTAGAAGCCATTAATGAGGTCAAATAATGCTTTAGTCTAGTAGCTAATGTAAACCAAATCTATTTATCACCTTGGCAGTGGCTTCTGCAAGGAAGTTAATGACCATTACTGCTCTGCTACTTAGCCAATCAGAAATCATGCTTTTTGTGCAGAAAAGCAGAAGCCGGTAATCAATCATCATCATCCTCATCATAATAGCATGTTAAATGGGCCTCTAAAAAGGAAAGAAAAGCAACTTGGCTATTAACCTCAAATGCATCTTCGAAATTGGTTTCTTTGTACATCGGCTGTCTCAGAAATCTGGGTTACATTGGAGGTGAGAGTTCCTTGCAACTTAAAGGAGGTGGAAACACTAGGCAATAGGAGAACCCACGTTTAGATGTTTTATTATATCTTTAAAAATAAAAATGTATGTTTTAAAAAAAACAGTTTGAAAAAAAAAAAAACCCACCTGTTTTATTTCCCTAAAGACTAGTTTAAAATAATAGGTAAAAGCACCAATTTCTTATGCAAGAGACACAAGTTTCATGCAAACCATAGATAATCACATGGGATTTCTTTCTTGTCTCAGCATTGTAAATGGTTAATAGCTTCCATTTTCCTTGCACGGATGTATTAAAATTACCTCTCTCCCCCACCAACAACTCACCTTTGTAGTAATGTCTACAAAGAACTCAATAATGGCTAGGCAGTTGGGGAGCTAACACTACTACATAAAATGCCAAAGATAATTGTTTCAATTGTTTCTTTTCCTCACCCTCATTTGTTTGTTTTATCCACCTGTTGTCTCTTGTCACATGCTAAAGTCCCCTTCCCCCAATCCTGCACTGTAATTGGCAAGAGTGAACTGGTGCATCCACACACAACACATCACAGACTTGAGGCCTTAGGGCAGGGGTGGGCACTGGGTTTTTCTCTTGCTGTGTAGACATACCTTAGATTGTAATTAAGCCCTTTGGGCAGGAACTGACTTTTTGTTTCGTGTGTATACGTTGCTGAGTACTCTAGGGTCATGAGCTTTGATTGCGGCCTTTAGGCATTACCATAATTCAAATAATGTAATATTAATAATGATAGTATTGCATATAAAAGAGTCTCTGTTAGTTCAAAGCTAAATGTGCACAGTTAAAACATGAGGAAATGTGGAAGTTGAATTGATTTGTTGGGGTTGCTGTTCAGCAAAATAAATATGCATATTCAGAATCATTAGATACCTTCCTGGCACAGGAAAGACACAACCCATCCTCTCAACAATTATTACATACCTAATACAATTGACCTAACATTGAGTATATAAAAAAAATGAATAAAACTCTGAGAGTAATTGGGTTTTTTGGTGTGTTGTTTGATTGATATGCTAGTTGAATTTTCAATACTCCAGGCGTGTGATTTAAGAATTTAATGAGAAAAAAAATCGCTGACAAATAGGGAAGACTTTAAAAGAGCTCCTGTCCCTACTTGGGAATGAAGCCACTCCAGCTGTTAACTACATTTAAGCAATGCTTTCCTATTGAAGTGATAAGAAGAGGGGTTTCCTTTTGAAAAATTACAAAGGTTTTTAGGACTGAAAATGTTAACCGTTTTTCACAGTCAGTTGTTTCCCTGATTTTTAACAGAAAAGATACTTAAATCCTGGGTCATTATGCTGCAAATAAGTTATGGATAAAGACCCAGTTTTTCATCAGTGCCTTCTCAAAGTCCATATAGCTCCACATAGTCACTCTGGTGGATCGCAGTGCAAGATCAAGGCCTATGGGGCATTTCTGCCATAGCTCTCTTGGATTCCATGAAGTTCATCATTTAAAAAATAAAAATCCTTGGCTCTTTACCATGTTGGTCTTATATCATACTGGTAGGCAGTAAACAGTTGCAATTACAACAGTTACGTTGAGAATCTCAACGGCTGCCAGTTTAAAATCTGAGCTGGATGTAAGGCTGAGCGACAGCAGGAACTGTCCGATATTAGGATTAGTGGTTTTCCACAGGGATCTGTGTAAGTGATTCCAGGCAGCTCCCTGCAGAGATTCAATACTATTTTGATTAAAATAATACAAACCATGGGGAGTTTAGCATTATTTTTATTATAAATTCATGACTTGTGCCTTTTCTCCAACATCTAGTCCATGTTTTTTTTTTGGATAATTTACCATAAGGGAACCAGTAGGAAAGGGGGTAGGAGGTCAGATCACACAAGGGACCTAAAGTCATTGCTGTTTGTTGTTCTCACAAACTGCCATCACAACTGGCACCCATATGGTATTGTCAATAGAGACTGACTGAACACCCTCCTAGAAGTAGCTCATCTACAGTAGAAATGACTCATTATGGTGAATAAGCGTGCACTGCTGTTTGCCTGACACCTTTTATGAGCACTAAATTTGCTTACAGTTTTTATAAGCTAATAAACATCCTGCTGATACTGGCAAGGGACTCAGGAGACCTGGTTTGTATTCCCAGCTCTGGCTTACTGGATGACTTTGGGCAATTCACTTTCATCTCTCTGTGCCTCAGTTTCCCTGCATGTGAAATGGGGCTAATGATACTGACCTCCTTTGTAAAGTGCTTTGTGGTCTATTGATGAAAAGAGTTTTAGTCTAAAACAATATGACCCAAGCAACAAAACTTAATATTCCTCTGTACTATGCTTGATGAAGTTAACACTGAGTCTTATTTTGAGGTCTTCTAAATTAATGTTGAGCATCAATAAATCAAAGCAATGACTTTCCTTGGGAGTTGGGCATCTAATTCCTAAGACTGCTGAGTCACACAATGTTATGTGTTTTCTTAAAGTCCCAACTCCTGAATTCTTGCAATAAGTCAGCATATCAGCTTTTATTTGAAAAAATGAAGTATATTTCTAGCCCTCGTGGCTGCAGGACAAACATTGAAAATGTGACCCAAAAGATCAAAAACTTAGAAGGCAAATAAAAATAACCCAAAATGTATTACTGTATTTTTAAATATCTCATAATTTCTAAACCAATGTAATGAATTATTGAGGCCTGACTCAGGATTTTTGGATGCTGGGGGTTAGTATTACTGAACTTTCTTAGCTGCCGTTGAAAATCCCAGTCTAAAATCATAGGCAGATGTCTGAGTTTTTCATTTGTTTTTTTTTTTCCTTGAGACTATCAATCAAAGCTTGAAGTGTAACATACAGTAAATGTCACAGGAAAAGTGAAATGCTCTTTAACCACAAAATACCATTGTCCACAACATGATTGAAAATGCTGTCTCAAGCTTCTACAGGTTTTTAGAGCTGAATATTAGCTCCTTGAATTTCCTTGTTGTCCTCCACTGGCAAGTTACCTGGCATCACCGTATGTTTGCAAATGCACCTTTCCTGAAAGCCTGCAGCAGAGCTGCCTCCTGTCCAGCTTTTGGCTGGAGGCTCCAGCTTTCTGCACTCTTCTCCAGTTGTGCAGCATGCCCCTGCTGCCTTTGGCATTTCTGGAAGTCATCCAGAACTTTTCATTTTGTTATGTTTTATTCTAAAGGCTTTATGGCCACAGCTACGGTGCATTCCCCACTAACTGCTAGACAGGCAGGAAGCATCAGGCTCAGAGACACACCTCCTTCCCTGGCCCAGTTGCTATACATGCACAGGGCCGGCTTTAGGAAGTGCGGGGCCTGATTCGAATACCTGGCGGTGGTCCGGGTCTTCGGCGGCACTTCAGCGGTGGGTCCTTCACTCGCTCCGAGTTTTCCGTGGCACTGAAGGACCTGCCGCCGAAATGCTGCCAAAGACCCGGAGCGAGTGAAGGACCCGCCGCCGCAGACCCAGACCGCCGCCGGGTGAATAAAAATTAAAAAGGCGCCTAAGTTAGGCGCTCTTCTTTAGGGCGCGGGGCCCTCTTAGGCATGGGCGCGGGGCCCTCTTAGGCACGGGGCCTGATTCGGGGGAATCGGCCTAAAGCCGGCCCTGACATGCAGTGAGTGTGCTAGGGGCCTGTTGGAAAGGAAGAGATTTGGAAACCCCTCTGCCCTACTTTCTTGACTCTCCAGAGTCTCCCAGAGAAAGGATGGGTCAAAAGGAGCAGGTGAGAGGGGAGTAGGCAGAGAGATTTTGGGGGAAGAGGGGTAAAGAAATGCGGGGAGAGAAATTGGTGACAAGGAGAAAGAAAAAAAGACTCAGCCATACAGAGGAAGATGGGGTGTTGGCCTGATGTTTATCTAGGGAAGAGAAGCCTACCATCTGCCCTGAAGATGAAGTAATTAAAACAAATTGCATTTCCAATAGTTTGTAAAGCATATTTATGTAAATTAGCATCTACTTTATGCAGATTTGGCCTCAGGCATTTGAAGGGCAAGGTAAGCAGGTCTGCTCAGCCAGCATTCCAAGTGTCTTGGCTAGGTGTATAATCCTGTCAAATGCTGCCAGATAACAGGCTGCAGCTCCTCTGTGCCTGCTAGACTGCAGGTCAGTTCATTTGCCAAGTTTGGAATATTCAGCAATACAAAGTGTGAGTGATTTTGCATGATAACAGCTAACAAACCGTTTAGGCAGCAGCATATTCAACAAGTGAAACCCATCTGATCAGCACACTTTCATGTCACACTATTTTGCATGGAGGGAAGTTTTGCTGTCATAACACACATCTCTTAGCTCAGTTACAGCTTCAGTAATTTCCAGAAGGTATTCATGGAGACTGCCTTCTGCAATACCACTTTGAATGCTCAAACAATAGACAGAGTGGGGAAATGTCAGCATCATTCCATTTCATTAAGATGCTTTGTCCTGGTTCCCTCTAGTGGTAGGTAGGATTTAAACACACATTAAGTAAGCACTAAGCAGAGCCATATAGAAAATCTAAGATAGAAGTAAGGAAGTGAAAATGGGAGTGAAGTGTGAATGCCATATGCAAAGTGTGCTCACAGAGCCACACAGCATATGTAACTGTGTCTGGGAAAAAACACGTGTGCAAGTAGTGAGTGTTAATATTTAAACTGTATAGATATGATAGGTGGTTTTTCTCTTCATGCCTTCCCAGTGCATTCTGGCATTCTAACAAGTCCACACCAGTACTTATATTTGTGTTTTTTGGTAACCTGCATACTGTCTCCTCAGTCAGCTGTCGTATCTTCTTCCACTGTTTACATTCCAGGGTGGGTTCCCAGAGCATATGTTCTTCAGTCAGCCTCAGTCTCATCCTTTCACCTGTGTTACAGACTAGTTTGGATGTGGATTTTGGGAGATAGGGACATTTTTTTAATACCTCCTGAGCTGTAAAGGTACTGTTGGACAGCTATGAAGCTGCCCTTTCTTTTCTGTTTTGGCACCATCAAAAGTAAATAGCAGGAGTAAGTCTAGAGCATATTATAGAAAAGACTAGACAAAAAAGTACCCGTCCATCTACACAGTACTTCTTAATAATAAAACTGGGGTTTGTTAGTCAGATGTGCAATCTGGAGATTTTCAATCCACAACTTCTTATGGATGGATGCACAGAGAGCAGCTGTTTTCAAAACAACTTTCCAACGTCAGTACTTGGCAAGAAGCTTGCAACCCTTTTTTCATCTGTAAAAGTTGTCAGAGTTATCCATGCTTTTGCCACCACAGTTGGAATGTTTCAGTGTGCTTCACATGGGATTACACCTTCAAACCATTTGGAAATTGCAGCTGCCTGCTTACTGAGTAGTATGTCTCACAGAGAGCATGATTTCTGGCTGAGATGCTGATTTTGATCAATACATTCCTAAATGGTTTGGTTTCTGACTGCCTTAGAGACCTCCTACAGTTGCAAACCCTCCAGGATTGTCCTGGAGTCGCCAGGAATTAAAGATTAATCTTTAATTAAAGATTATGTCATGTGATGAAACCTTCAGGAATACATCCAACCAAAATTGGCAACCCTAAGACCACCTGTTTCCCTGTAGTATACCCTGGCAGTTGCCATCAGCTATGGGGAATTAGCTACTATTCCCCTAGCTTAAATAGGAGTGGGATACTGGCAGGGCCTTCTTGATAAAGGGCCCTTAATTTTGGAATTCAGTTCACTCTCTTGGTCCAAAGAGCACTGTTCTTTCTTTCCCTCTTCCTTGTTTTTAAGCTTCAGAGCACCAGGCTTTTCCCTGATGTTAAAGACTGGATGGAGGAAGGGGAGATGCTTACTGGTGTGGGTGTTTGGTGGGTAGTGGTTGTTTCTGTTTTGGTGGGTTTTGTGCCTTCCTCCCTCACTCCCACTTCTTATAACTGTATAGCACCTAAAGCCCTTGTGCTCACATAAATAAACTAAATTTAGGGAATGTTAATGTTACATATGCTGTTTTTTGCTTTTCCTCTCTTTGTTCCTTTCTTTTTCTTTCCCCCTCCCACTTCTATTCTCTCTCTTTTTTGTGGCTTGACTTTTCTCTCAGACTTAACTGGGTCTCCCTTGTTGTGTCCTTGGGTGATTTCAAAGCACTAGTCCTTTATACAATTTTTCCTTTTTTTCTGCTGTCTGTTTTCCGCATTCCCTGATACTTCCTTACTCCAATCTCTCCATCTTTTTTTCCCCCTGCCTTTATCCTTCCAAACATCTGAGCTCCCTCCAATGGAGGAGAATTTTTTCTCCTGACACTGAATGAACATACCAACTTGTCTGATTTGGCCAGGAAACTCAGGGTTTGAAGGGCGCAATCTCTGTTCAATGCAAATAAGTAAGGGAATTTGGGGGCCCAGGATTTGGTGTGTATTTAGTTTAATTAGAATATATTTTACCAGTGTCAAGCTGTTATGCTATAGAATTCTATTTTCATATCAAGTAAGATTCAATTTTTTTATCATTTAGTTATTAAAAAAAAAAATTATGATCATATAAAACCCAGGAAATTTCCACTGGTATTTTCAAATCGGTTTCCAAAGGCAGATTCCAAGATTTTAATTTAAACCAAACAAAAAGCCTTAACAAAGTTGTCCCTTCTGATCAATTGTAAATGTTGGCAAATATGGTAATTTGTATCAATTGGCAATTATCTCTTTCTTCCCTAACCCACCCTGTGTGTGTGTGTTGCTAGGCTATATAATATAAGACAGGCATAAATCAGTAGGACTTATAAAAGCAAACTGGAAAATATGAGGATTTCACAAACCGAACCCATGCATAAAAGTTCTGCTCTACTGAGGAAGCAGCAACTGATGTGCTAAATTAAGTACTACTTTGCTTTTGATTATTCCAGGATAATCCATTATAGTTGGAGCAAACTTGTTGTCAAGCTCTGTTCCTATATGCATATTCATACATGTCTGTGTTAGGGTGATACAGTTCAAAACATCAAACTTATTGGACTTCTAGTCACCTTGTAGTTGTCTGTAAGTTAGCCAACACCAGGAGGATAATACATGTCTGAGTATTATGACAAGCCTGATGCCACAGTTATTGCAAATGTCCTTATAAAAATACAGATTCATTTGACTAGGGAGTGTCGAAAGCCAGTGGTGCATGCCCTGAATTAGAACCTGTCAAAATCAGTGTTGAAGCTTTCCAAACAAGGGCTTTTACACCATTTTGTAGTTTTATAGATATTCACATTTATTAAGGCATTTTTGAGTTGTTTGCATAGATAGAGTCCCTCCTACTAGTGTACACCAACATTAGTACTTTGATGCTGATATGCAGCTTTCTTCTTCCCTCACTTTGCCTCTTTCTCTGGGATCAATTGTCCTCCCTGGCAGTTAATAGTTTTAGATTGTCTTGCTGGAATGTCAGCATTGAACTTCTCCAAGCATTTTTTGTAAAGCTAACCAAAAAAAAAAAAGGTTTTATACAAAGGACACAATTTTGCACCTCTTCCCATTTTGCAGCTCACTCACATAAGTTGTCCTTTTGAACTTGGTGGATTCAGTGGGACTACTCGCATGAGTCATTGCTGCTCAACATGAGTGAGGTCAACAGAAATGGTCCCTAAAATATCTTGGTTAATGATACAATCCTGATGCTTATCTCTTTGGTTCAGTGTTATTGTTCGGGGGGGAGCTGTACCTTTGACCTCTCTGTTTCTCCATGGGTACCCTTTCCAAGTGACAGGCATACACCTGAACTTCTCTGCATCAAATCCCATGATTCACCCCACTTCAGACTGGATCACCAGGCTGCGGCATCCCTGTTGACAAACCATGCTACCTTGAGCAGGTCCATCTTGGTTTGGCCCCTGATATAGACTTCTTAAAAGCATGTGACAGGTATGAAATTGCAGTGACTCAGGACAGCTTCTTCAAAACAAGTATTAGGTATTTGTCCACAAGAACATATCAGGTAGGGAAGACAACAATGAAAAGCCTACAATCATGTTATCTTACTTAAACTTTAGTCTTTCCTTGCAACTATATCTTATTCCTGCTTGTTTCAGGCACACCCACCCAACATTGGAGCTGGGTGAGACAGGCTGTACCTCCTACTGCTCCTGCCTTTCTGATGGTCTGACCCACCAGTCAATGTGTCTCCCTCAGTCTGCCTTTTTATCCTTTTCAACAATTCAGTGATTCTTTTTTTCAAGAGTCCCTGCCCCAGATTTCCTGGGGTTTTGAGCAGCCTGAACCTGGTCACACATTTCTTCAGAGGGGGTCCGAGATCGCCTTCCAGCAATGTATTGTCCATTGAATTAGAGTCTTTGCCAGATTCTTGGATACCTGGCAAGAGATCCAGCTGGAATTAACCTTTAGGGTTCCATAAAGCCAGCCACCCCATAGTTACTACCAAATCCACAGATTATAAGCTTCATAAAATTAATACAGATATCTCCCTCATTCTTCATATTCAGTATGTCAGAAAATTAAAGGCTATAGGCATACATTTGCAAAAGTGACTAGTGAGTGCCTCTGTTCTGGGATGCCCAACTTGAGACATTTTAAAGGGGCCTGATTTTCAGAGACTCTGCTCTTTCTGACAATCAAGCCCCTTTAAGGTATCAGAAATTGGGGCACTTGAAATCACTAGTCTCCTTTGAAAATCTTGGCTTTATCATATAGCATAAGTAATTCTATTCAGAAAGATTTAAATAAAATTTCTATGAAACATTCTGAAAACAAACACCTGGTTCTGTTTCAAAGCCTATACAGTTGAAATTTTACTTGTTTTAAACCTCATTTGTACATTTAGTGCCAGTAATACAAGGCTGAGTGCTCTTTGCCAGTAGCAGTATTGTGATGAGCCATCTTCTTGACAGAGATTGTACACTCATATTGAAGAAAATATTCTTTACAGTCTGTCTGGTTTGAGGTTTTTTCCTTTCTTTTCCTGAAGATTTGGTTGTTGAAGTTTTTTTGAAAGTCTCCAGAGCTTGAACTGCTTTAAAAGCATCCTTCCATTATACCTGTATTGGCTTTAACAAAAAACTGGGGAGTGTCTTCTTTGAAGAGATCAATTAAAAATTCTATATCGCTTTGAGCATCGCAGTCATTTATTTGTGATTTAATTATAACACGAGTTACTGTCTGCAATTAATTACAAATGGATTAAAATAAACAGTAAACAGTTTAACAAAGGAGCTGAGGGTCTGTGTGTCAAGGCAGCAGTGCTTGAAGAACTCCCCAGGGTGCTGCTGCCTCATTACTCTGGGGAACCAAGGCAGCAGTGCCAGAGGACCCCTTCATTCAGTATGGAGGCATCTGACTGCCCCAGACACTCCCCTCTCATATCGTCTTTCTTCCCAGGCAACGTGCACATCCACGCTAACCCCCATCCTGCTAATCTCAAGTCTCAATCCCTTGTGTCCCCCCACCCTGGGTATATTCTGTTTGCCTCTCCATATCCTCCCTTTCCCCCCTCTCACCCCACACAGAGTCCCCTCTTTCTTCTGAAGTCCATCTTCATACCTCTGTTGCCAGCCTGCTTCCCCACATCACTGGGAGTATGTGCAAAGCACAGCTGGTGAAACGGGTCGGCAGCACTAGAAAACAGAAATAACTGATGGATCTGAGCAGTTCCTTTGGTTAATCTTGGCATAACGCAATTAGATGATACCAAGTAAGGAGACTAGCACTTTATATTTAATTTTAGATGTTAAAAGTGGTCTACACCTCTATTGTAGTTGTAGACTGTGTTTACATGTGATGTTTGGAATTGACAAGGACTGTGGGTTGGTGGACGGGGGGGGGGGGGGGTTAATAACAAAGGAACCCAAAGAAACATGAGGAAAATAAGGTAAAAATTCCCAAAGGCAGCATTTTAAAATGGTTTCTTCTGGAAAAGTTAGTAAATACTTTACAAAAAAATAAATGACATAGAAAAGTCAATTGCCCTCTAAAGTATTGTGCCAAATTTGAAAACAAAATTCAATCGTTAAAGCATGAAATGGAGATTTTAGTCTTGCAATAAGTGCAGATTTCAATGCAGCCTTAACTATGGAATTGCTACTCCCACCTCCATAAAATCTCTCTCTTAAACAGCTGCTAATCTGCTCACTGTATCTGTTAACATTCATTTCTTTGATAATCAGTTCACATTTATTCTACATACGGTACAACATCTCTTTTATGGCAACTACATTAAATGAACATTTGGAGACACATAAAGTGTTATGGAATTTATTATTTAACTATTCCAAACATGTCTCCTACAGTCTTTTTATATCTATCAGTAAAGCAGTTTGAAAAATAAAAAGTACAAATAAGGAAGCTGCTCACTAACACTTTAATTTCCTTTTGAAGTGGCAATCTCTAGTGCAACTTCCAGTATTCATGCTTTCTACTCTACTTGGCTGCTTTAAGCAATTAATTTTTCTGTATTTTCACTATCCATTTTCCTTTTGTAATTCACTGATGTAAATTTGGTTACCACTTTCATTGTGCCCTGTATACTTTTAGAGATTTTTATGTATTGAGTTGAGAGAATACCTTGCAGATCTGATAGGCAGAATACATTTCAAAACACAAAACATGTTTCTCCTCTTTAAAACCCCATTGTTTATCACATTATGTATTTTGTCATGTATGTCAATGAAAAGTATGGGAATCAGAAGAGGTCATATTAAAGTTTACTTATGTGAAGATAAGTCTCGTCTTAATTTTTGCAAGACCAATTCATCATCATTATTATTATGTATTCTTTGTTTGTATTACAGCAGTGTCCAAAAGCCTGGACTGAATGAATAAACTAAATATGTTTTTCTTTATAAGACTTAAATGAAAACATAGATGTACACTGAATCATTGCCAATATCTGAAGGACTTGATGGTTATCAGCATAGATGCTGGATTGAGCAGTCCTCTGACCTTGGTCATTGTTTACTGATAACCTTGACCTCCATCTATAATGAGTAGCTCTCTAGTCTGTCAAATAAAACAGTGGAAAAATGCTGCTCATTAAAATTGCCTGTGTGGATCAGAGGCACTTCTTTACCTAAGCTCTGTTGGAGGCAAGTCCCCAGTCAGCGCCACATGACTTCAAGCTAGGTTGGTTTACCAGGCCATAATGCCAGGTGGGTTACAAGAATGATTATACAGAGAGATGTAAACAATTAACATTTTAAAGGTGGTTTTTAAATTGTTGCTAGATGCGTATCTTGTGAGTACATTAGACAAATCAAATTATTCCTGCTGATTAATCTAAATAACTGCAAGTTCCATTCTTTGTTTATTTCCAAGTATGTAGATAGATAATGCTTGCTTTGTTATATTAATGTTCTCTGTGTAAATGTTCAATTGAGGGAAATATACAAATTCAACAGAATATTTTTAGATACATGCTCAAAAGGTTGATAAAAGGTTTGGCTACAAATGAAATCTATTGGTTTTTACATTTAAATTTACTAACAGTGTGCCACTTTGTGTGTGTTTCTTTTTCTCTTCCAGTGCCACCTTGGGCCTTAATAGCCATAGCCATAGTTGCAGTCCTATTAATCCTTACCTGCTGCTTTTGTCTCTGTAAGAAATGCTTGTTCAAAAAGAAGAACAAGAAGAAGGGAAAGGAAAAGGGAGGGAAGAATGCTATTAACATGAAAGATGTTAAAGATTTAGGGAAGACCATGAAAGACCAGGTAAAGTAGCCATCCTGTTCTTGGACACTGTTTATGTTTAAAGTGTTAAGTCTTCTAGCAATTATCTATTTATGGTATTGCTCAATGGTTGGATAGTGGTGCTGAGTAGTGGAGACCAGCTGTCTGCGCTTTGTATTGGAATTCCAGTTAGTAACCCCCTGGTGCCCACTGGAGGATACCGACTCTATAGGCAAACGCTACTGGTGGCAGCACTAGTCAATGCTTTCAAAGCAGCCAGTTAACTTCTCTCCAAATGAGAGGAGGAATACTGCAACTGGTCCATATAGAAGAGAGGTTTTTTGAGAAAATGGTGGTCTCAAAAATATAGCTGTGGGAGAGTCTTACAGCCATATCTATATAGGACTTTGACTAGGACCAGGTGCAATAGTGAGGTAGAGAGAACCCATGTTTGGATGACTGGTACTAATCAAGTTCTTGTGAGACTAAATGACATGCAAGAGTGGACCTGGGCTACTAAATCTCTTGCTGCACAAAAACAGAAGCTTACCTAGAGAGAGACCAAAAGCAAAGTGCAGCAGAAGAATGGTGGAAGAGACACAAAGGAACAGGGGAAAGGGACAAGAAAAGGAAAGAATAAAAGAAAATTGGACAGGGGGATGAAGGCAGAGTTATATATGTGGGAGGGAGAAGGAGATTAAAGGTGACAGAACACAGTTTTAGCTGAGAGCCAATGAATGGCTCGGGGACAGATCATCATGCTGCTATTTGCGCAACATTAATTGGAGAACAGCAAAGAAACCCTTGCTTCTGACCTGTTGTGTGTGTGAGAGGTGCTATACTTGGGCACTAACTGGAAGGTTGCAGGACCCTGCATCTAATCCAATGTTCCCTTGGCGCCACAGAATAGATTAGCATTGATCTGGAAGAAGACTGTCTACACTTTTGATCAGAGGAAAATTCCATAGTGTTGGCTCTCTTGTGGGATGGGGTGGTAAAGAGTTCAGATGTATGGTAAATACAGGGGTGGTAAAATACAAACGAAACCATCTTCACTAGTTATCTAGTTAGTGCTAGGGTTGATGAGTGGGGATAAAACCATACTGTTGTGTAGATCATCTGGAAGTATTTCAGCAGCTAAGGCCACACAGGAGTACATTTTTCAAATAATGTATATTCAGGAGAATTAAGGAACTGCAGCACAAAACCTTTTCAGCTGGAGTAGATGCTTCAGCTTCACTTCTGCAAATAATTAAGACTTTGCATGGGGAAGATTAGAATCTGAAGGCACTCTCTGTGCACTTGGGATCTAATCCTGCACCACTGAAGCCAGTGGAAGTTCCACGGTTGACTTCAGCAGCAGCAGGATCAGGCCCTTAGCAGCATGCAGTATCCAGCCAGAGAGCTCTTTAATATTTCCTTACTCCTTACGTTTGCAGGCCCATTGACTAAATTTAGAGGCACAGTTTGCACATAACTGAAAATGGACTCTTCATTTACACACCATTTGAAAGCAATTAGCTTTATCAAGATATTACAAGCAACAAAGAGTCCTGTGGTACCTTATAGACTAACAGACGTATTGGAGCATGAGCTTTTGTGGGTGAATACCCACTTCGTCAGGATTCTTTGTTGCTTTTTACAGATCCAGACTAACACGGCTACCCCTCTGATACAAGATATTACAGGCATTCCCTATACTGAATAAGTAATATTGTGGGGAAAGCTCATTACTTTAAGACTATATGGATGAACATTTTAATGGTGACCACTGTATATAGCTTTCTGTCATCAGAAGTGCCACAAAATATGTTAAATTCCACAGTTAAAGGGCTCAATGAGGTGACGCTCAGAATATTACTGAGCAGAAAACTTGGATCCTCCCTTGCAAAAGTCTAATGAGGATTTTGTTTTACTTAATATGATAAATGTGAAAAAGAAATGTCTTATACTGTCTTGATTCGGGCATTTTGAGGAGGCATGCTTGGACTCCCTGTGTTTGAGCTATACAATTTGTTCTAGTTTATTAATATTAAAGTACTTTTGAGATATTTCCCTCTGAGACATTGTCTGAAAAAGCAGTCCATTAAATGCTTAGTTAGCCCTGGCCAACTTTAGCAAACTTTTGACCGTAGAAGTGAAAATAATTTGAAAATACCATTTGAACATTTTTTAGGATAAAATTCACTGTTTGTTGTGTGCCATGAAATGATACTAACGATAACAAACCTAACATTTCTTTGTAGGACAAGTAACGTATGTTGTTAGTAGATATCTGTATGAGATGTGTTCTGTATCATATAAGACTGTTCTTGTACTTACGGTATATTAAGTATATTATTAAGTACTTATAGTATATTATTATACTTGTTATGACCTGGATAAATGACCAATGACTCTAGCATTGAAATATAAAATTACGCTTAATAGTTAATGAAGAGTTTGACACATAGTCCCTTTTTAGAGGAAAACAAAGGTCAAATTCCAGTTACTAATTCATTGTCATGGAGATAATCAAAACTTTGCAAAAAGCATACAAAAAGCTACAGTTTCAAGTCATATAGAACTTAATATCTTCACATGATCTTTATATTTATTTTAAAATAAATGTGTCCATATATTTAGAATTTAACCAGTGGTCTGTTGATAAATTTATGCACCACTGAACATATAGGATTGGATCCTCAGATGGTGGAAATTGTTATATCCATTGAGGCCAGTGGAGCTATCACAATTTACACCAATTGAGGATCTGCCTTGCTTGCCAACATTTTCAGAAATGCTAAAGTTAGGCTCTTAGGTCCATATTTTGGCATCTAAATCAGTGGCCTTATTTTCATAAGTCCTAAGTACCTATCAACTACTATCAGATTTAATTCCTAATCTGGAAAACCTTGACCATAATTTGCAGTATTTGTTTTTCAGTATAAGCACAATCAGTTAATGATTTATTCTTGAATCAACACCTCAGGTTTTAGCACTTCCACATGAAGACAGTGTATTGCTAAATTGAATGTAAGCTATTTCAGAAGGTAATCATTTTAGTGCCGCTGTTACAAATAAAATGGCAAGAGAGTGCCTCTGAGATATCAAGGAGATACATTTTAAAGCAAAAAGACAAATCTATATGAAAAAGGTCTACTCTAATCCACCTGGAAAGAATTATTGCATTGGCCATGTATGGTACCAGAAATCTGAAATGTTGCCAAAGCACGAAGGCTTAATCCTGTAGTCATTAGGCCCTAACCTGCAAAGTTCTGATCACCTCCTGGATTCAACACAGTGCCTTCACTTCCCTTTGATTTCAGTGGAAGTTGAGTGCTCAATACCTCTTGGTAGGCAACAGGCAGCTTGCAAGTTCCAGTCCATAGTGCAAGCAGAAGTCCTATTAACTTCACTGGGAATTATTCCATTTGATAGAGCTAAAGGATTGGGCCCTCAAAGTAACTTCTTTTTTTCTTCTTCCAATAAATATTCATTAAAATCAATAACATTCCACTGACTCTAGGCCCTGATCCTGCTAATAGCAGCCCCTGTGCCCACCTAGAGCCCCCCTGAAGCCAATGAGGCTCTGCATGGTCACAGGGGTCCATACTAGTAGATCTAGGGTGACCAGCAGAAACAGGACAGGGGGTAGGGGGTAATAGGCGCCTATATAAGAAAAAGTCCCAATAAACGGGACTGTCCCTTTAAAAACGGGACATCTGGTCACCCTAAGTAGATCTGATTGCAGAGTCAGAACTTTAGCCTTATCACTGGTAACTGTTAGACACGGAATTGTGTAATATCCAGTATTCAGAAAGATTTGTCATATTTCAGCATGTTCTTTTTCTTTAACATAATTTTAATATGATATTTTGAATAAATGTTGTCGCTGTGAAGAGGGAGAATAGTTAAAGTACAGATTAGGATCCTGATCTTCAAACCCTTACTCATGAGAGTAATTCTTATTTATGCAAGTAGAGCTATCTGCTCCAGCAGGACCAATCGCATGAGTAAAGGTTGCAGGATCAGGCCTTTCTTGTGTAAAGGAGGTGAATAAAGAATATATTCTCTGTGAAAAAGGTCATTTCTCCATGGTTTTTACTAATGTTTGTGCGTGGATATTTTAATTTTTATTTCTTCCTTCTATGTCATCCTTATCTATGTTGTGTCTCATGACTGTTCTGGATTGTCACTTGCGGTAGGTTTATTTTGCTATTTGGACACGCCTAATCTAAAGCTCTGATATATTTAGTCTCCTGACAGCTGTGGCTCCTCAGCTAAGATTTATACATAGCTTTGACACATCAAAAGGCTGAACTAAATTGATTTTTTTTTGGTGGGATAAAAGGTTGTCATTTTCTCCATACTTAAAATATATTAAGTCAAAATGTACTAGAAAGCTCAAGTTTAAAATTGGTATGCGCAAAAAAAGAAATGTACTGCTTTTATTTCTTTTTAATATGCATTTTCACTGTATCAAATCTAGACCAAAACAGAAAAATATTCAAAAACACCAAAACAATGGTCTCTTTCTACTGGTGCTAAAATAATCAGTAACTCATGCTATTCTTTTATTCTCGTTATTTTGTAGTCTTAATACAGTGAGTACACTTCAAGGTGTCAGCCAAAGTCTACTCCACACCAGATTGATTTTAGTGGGGTAATTCCAGAATGACACTGGTGTACCTGGATGCAGACCGAGTCCAACATTTTTTAAAGATATCCCTATCACAATTTTCTGTGCTTCAGTTTATCAGTCTCTACCAATCTCCCATAATTTTCTCCTGCGTTTTTTTTTTTTCATCTGTAGAAAAACATCCAACTCTAGAGACACTGTAATAGCTGCTGATTTAATGGGTCTGAATTTAATGCATTGGTACAGCAAATTTCTTGCTTAAGCTCAGCCTTTGGGAAAGGAATAGACTTATTCACTTCTGTGATGAACAGTGGCACTGAAAAATTATCAAAAATTCAGCCCTGTTTCTTGGAGAATAATTGCCGTGATGGTCTGCACCTTTTATTGGGTCACGAAGCATTTGTGAAGAAGGCGATTTAATATCTCAGCCATTTCTAATTGCATCAGGCTGAAACACTGCTATTTGTGAGAGATTTTTATCTTGAGGGGAGTTTGTGTATTAGCTAAAGCAGAAGATTGGAAATCAGGCTGTATGGATTCCATCCCCAGTCCTGCCATTGACTCACTGTGTGACCGGGGGTAAATCACTTAAGAACATAAGAATGGCCATACTGTGTCAGACCAATGGTTCATCAAGCCCAGTATCCTGTATTTCGACAGTGGACAGCGCCAGATGCTTCAGAGGGAATGATGGACCTATCCTAAATGAACTTGTATAATTTTTTAACCCAGTTATATTTTTAGCCTTCACAACATCCATTGGCAATGAATTCCACAGGTTGATTGAGCATTGTATGAAGTACTTCCTTATGTATGTTTTAAACCAGCTGCCGATTAATTTCATTAGGTGACCATTAGTTCTTTTATTATGTGAAGAGGTAAATAACACTTCCCTATTCACTTTCTCCACACCATTCATAATTGTATTGATCTCTGTTGTCTCTTCCCTTAGTCCTCTCTTTTCAAAGCTGAACAATCCCCATCTTTTTAATTGCTCTTTGTATGGAAGCTGTTCCATACCCTTGATCTTTTTTCTTTCCCTTTTCTATACCTTTTCCAATTCTACTATATATTTTTTAGAAATGGGGCAACCAGAACTTCATGCAGTATTCAAGGTGTGGGCATATCATGAATTTATTTAGTGGGATTATGATATTTTCTATCTTATCTATCCCTTTCTGAATGGTTCCTACATTCTGTGGGCTTTTTTGACTGTTGCTGCACATTGAGCAGGTATTTTCAGAGAACTATCCACAGTGACTCCAAGATCTCTTTCTTGAATGGGAACAGCTAATTTAGAACCCACCATTTTGTATGTATAGTTAGGATTATGTTTTCCAATGTACATTACTTTGCACTTATCCACCTGGAATTTCATCTGCCATTTTGTCACCCAGTTTGTGAAATCCCTTTGTAATTCTTTGCAGTCAGCTTTGGACTTAATTATCTTGAGTAATTTAGTATCATCTGCTAACTTTGCCATGTCACTGCTTAACCCCTTTTCCAGATCATTTATGAATAGGTTGAACAGCAAGCATAGCAAATGCTCTCTCTGGTCATTCCACTTTGCAGCTCAGAGTATAGTCCAGTCACTATCTCAAGCAATTGTGCCAAAGGGGAAGACAACTCATTGCCTGATTTTAACCTTTATAGCAGCCTGGGGCTTCACATATCATAAGGCTGGCTATGCTTATGTTAATTGCACTGTAAAATGCATACAGTCCAAATTGGATAAAGTGACCTATTGTGGTTATAATGATTCATTTAGATTATCATGTTCAATTTCAGCAAACTGATACTGGCTGCAGATAAAGGGGTTGCTTGTGGGGACCATATCTCCCACACTTAGTACAGTGTCTTCCAGCCCATGTTCAGATTGCACCAAAGATAGCAATATGGCTACAAACAATACCCAAATGAGCCACTGATATCTAATGAAACACTTCAAAAGCCTTGTCTAACCTCACAACAGTCCTCAAAACCAAAACATTTTGAGTAACTGGCTGTCCATTTAAAACCTGTATAACAAGGGAGAAAGTGATGTCAAAACACTTTGTGTTGGACACAGCTCATTACGTGCCTCGGTATGGCCCACTGCTGATGCAGGACAACAGTCTTGCAGCAGTAATGGATAAAGTAGATTTCACAGTAACCAAAGCCTGGCTCAGCCACTGGAACCTGAGAAACAAAATGGGTTTTTAATGAATTCATGGAGAGAAAGCAGATGCTGGAAGAATGAGACTTGCCTCTCCTTCTGAGGGACTCTGATAAGCGAATGTAGTTACAATAGCGAGGAGACCAGGCTGTTGTTTTGGTGGATGATGGGAAATCAGCCAGTAACTTTTAAAGGTCCTCCTGTCCCTATGGGATAAAAGATCAGGAGAGTCACAGCTATGCTGTTCTTGAATGTGTGTGGAACTGATATGATAAAAGATATGTACTCATATTGTGGGGATTTCAGCAGTTCCTCATTGTTTTCTTTGGATATTCAATCCACCTGTGGAGGTTAAAAAAAACAAGCCTGAATGATTATGCTTGAATTTGGCTTGAAATAAGAGAGAGATATGGAGCTTGGCCATCAAATTTGGGAGAAGGAGGGAAATTGGCCTTGCGACAAACTGCATTGTTGGACATAGCACAAAATTTTCTCTTTATAATATGAATATCGTTTTCCTGCCTGCACATTCAACAAGCTTTGCACAATCCTGAGGCCAGGGCAGCATGCAGGCATTTAAAATAACCCTATTTTTCACCCTATGAACAAAAAGATTGGCTGATGGGATAGCCTTGGGTGGAATTCAGACTGCAGTGAACGTTGCTTGGCAGGTAGACTTACAGACTGTACTCTACATGATTTTGTTTTATTTTTACTACCGAGGTGCTTTCACAGTTGCTTTTGTTAACTGTGTTTTGAAGCATGAATTCATGGTCCACTTAGTGGGTGGAAACAATCCTGATGAAGATATCCTTCTATAAGTGACACTGAAAGAGTTTAGCCTATTTGGAGTCCTAGTGAGGTCACAGTGAAATTAGTGAGGAGCTAGCAAATGCAATCCTGTAAGATAACTGAGACCAGAGGCATAATGAGCTGTAGACTTCTTCATGGATCTTTGCATGGAGATCCCTCATACATGATTCCTTTCCCTTTCTATGTAGTAGGTGGAGGAGGACAACCCTTGCTGCAGTATTTTCCCATTTTGTGATTCACATAGCTCAGCTCTGTGTTGATAGAGATTCAGGAAGTTGAGGAGGATCAGAGGACCCACTATGCTCAGTCCCTTGCAGACCTTCAGAGTTTCCATGTGAAATTCTGGGAGTGAGTAAATAGAGCCTGTAGCTGTTTTAGTCATTTGGGGTCCCCTTTGTGGCTGATGCTGAGAAGTTACAGGTTAACCCAATCAATGGGAGCTTGGCCCTGATGGGGGGCTATGCTGTGAGGGAGGGAGGGAGGAAGGGAAGGACAGGAGAACCAGCAGAAGAACAGCTGTCCCTGCAGGATAGCTCCTGTCTCCATATGAAAAGGGCTTGTAGGGTGAAAATTCAAGAAACACTCTTCGTTGAACCCTACAGAATTCTGACTCCTCCCAAGTTTTTCTAGCACTGAGGGAGTCAAGAAGAGATGAGACTACTGAAAATGAGGAAGAGAAAGGATCTTTGTTCATAGCAATGCACAAGGAAATAGAAGTGTACAAATCCACCCTTAATTGTGCTATGGAAATGAGGAAAGAACAAGCACGTTGTGACTGTCACTCACTTCTGACTTGAATTGTTCTAACGTAGTTTTCCGGAAGGCACTTAAACAGCAGAAGAGCTTTAAAAAGAGTTAACTAAAACATGGCACAGAAAGGGAAATCAGAGTGTCATATGTTAATTGATGTCTGGACTATTGGCTAGAACTAGTTACAATGGTCATTCAAATATGGATCAAATAATATATTCGTCAACAATCTTTATAATCATCAAAGTACCGTAAAACATACAAGATCTATAGTGTGGCTGAGTTATGTTGTAGCTGGAACCTTAACTTTTGCATTTCCTGACTTTTTGTGAGATGAGTGTGCAACCTTTCACCTTTATGTTGCACTAACACAGGAGTTTTTTTGCACTGCTCTGCATGTTTACATATATGTATATACACAAAACACACATACGTATGATGATATGGTATCATGATATTATTGTTTTTTGTATATATTACTCAGAAATGGTGAATCTCATGAGTGAATTACGAAATCATCCCAAATTAGTGCACATAAAGCCTATCTCCACAACCTCTCCATGATGTAGTCTTTTTATGCTGGATATTTTACAGAAAAACAAATTTTAAAATATTTAATGGCCTTTAAAAAATTATTAGAGAAACTTTTCACATCCCTCTCCCTGTAAACCAGTGCTACCTGAGTACCATGAAATCAACTGTACAGGCATGAAGAGGAAGAGAAATTATAATTATAAACTTTTTAATAGTACTAAAAAAACCCAAAATAGCTTACAGGCATGCTAGATCACGAAATATTGGACCTAAAAACTAAAACACTATGATCAGCTGGAAAAAAAAAAAGACCAAAAAAACCTGAGGGTCACAGTACATTTCCTTTAAATATCCCCTATCCAAAGAACCTCAACATAAAATAAAAATCCCTAGGTGGTGCTTCAACTACTTTGACACAATCCAGTGCTTCTTCCTCTTTGGAACAGAGTAGATGCATCACACGAGAAACTTCTGTGCCAACTTCTTTTGACCCAGATTCTATTAAATTACCAGCCTTTGATTTGAAAGCAAATTCCTTCCTTAAAGATAAAAATTATTGTACGCAGCTTGCTATGGTGACAACCAGTCCCTCCTCGTCTCCTGACCTTGGTAAAATCAACACACTTGATCCTATTCTCAAAGTTTGATAAGTCTCCTGTATTTCTGGTCCAAGGTCAGAAAGAACGATCTGGCTCCTTGATAGAGACAAGTCATATGGTACCTTTTCTTTCTCTTCTACCCAACAGATACCTTCCAAATGCCTTCTATAATGCGTGTGGAAGGGATTCTAATAATTCACTGGGGTCTGTGTGCACTTAGCATTGTGCAACAAATCCACCACTGTTATAACTTCCTGTGTTCCCTGTTTTGTTTGATTTGTTTGTTTTAAGATTTGTTTGATAGTGAGATCTCTGTAGCTCTGGCATCTGTGTAGGATATTTTTTCTTCCCTAGAGAAAACAAATTACTTGCATGTAATTCTTGTTCTCTGCAGGCAGTATCCTAGATTATAGAGACCTATTCTCACCGACCACTTCTCAGTGAGTCAGTAGATGGCTAACATCACTAAAAATATAGTCAGAGAGGTCTTCTCTCCACTCCCTGAAAGACAAAGGCCACAGTATTTGGCCTCTTTTCCCCCCCCCCCCCCCCAAGAAACGGCAGCAAGGATGCCCTTGCCTTCAAGAGAGGCAGGGACAGCAACAGGGGGATCTCCTCTTCCTCTGCCCCTTCCTTTCCCCCCCCCCCCGATACAGAGGATGGGCAGTGCTCACCCCAGCAGCTAGGGTGTATCTGGATGAATATGCTGGATCTGTTTAATTCTCCTGCCACAGAGTCCTCTGCTGGGGTGATGTTAACAAGGCTCCTCAGAGCAGTGCATCATGGTGTTAACACACAGTTTGCCCCTCTCAGAGCTATTATTCCTGGCAGTCTGCAGACTCAGTCACATGTCTCTGTCTCAGTTACACATGGTCGCAGCCTCAAATTCTTCTTCACAACTGAGGGGCCTAGAAATGTACTTTTATTTTTTAAAATGAAAATGGAGATTCTGATGTAATCACATGATGACTCCAAAAACTGGGGCCCAAGACATGGGCCTTATTCTGGCCCTGCTCCGATGCTATCCTTTGTTACCAGGCAGCTCATTTTTGCAGTGCCATCTTTGCCAGCACTTAAAAGATTGCCATTCAGCCATAGCAAAGGAGCTTCAGTAGAGACCAGCAGCTCAGGGATTAAGAAATGTAAATGTTACTCACATTTTAAATAGGTTTAGCACAGCCAAAATGAAATATTTTTCATTAGAAAAATATTCCACCATCTCTTTCAGGTTTACTGACTTGACTTCATAGGAGATTTTGATCATTTTTAACATTTTTTCCTTTGTTAAAATATACAGTAATTTATATTCTGACTAAGAGAGCTCAAATCATTAATCGGCATCCATCATTCACTAATAGAATTGGTATCTGTAATATCTGGACCAGATCCCCATCTTGCATAAACTGATGTTACTTCATTGACTTCAGTGAAGAAAGTATGCTGATTTACACAAGCTGAGGATCTAGCCCATTAGCATCAGATTACAAAAGTTTATTATAGTACTTTACAATTCTGAATCTGACCTTTAGTTTACAAGTGATTCTTGACAAATGAATGTTTCTGCTTCAGTATTCCTATTTGAATCACTGTTGCTCAGCCCCTGCTCTCTTTACAACTGACTAAGAAGGTTGATGCTTTTGCAGAGAACTCAAGTTGGCAAAGTTGTAATGCATGAGTTTTTGTGAGAACTGGTATGATGTCACACAGTCCCCCGATCACAACTCCAGAAAAAAACAAAAAGACTGAGTGAGGTTGCTGAGAGGGACAGTCTTTTAGTAAAGCTGCCTAATATCATTCAACTCTACTTTCCCATCAGTGACTCCCCTCTACACCACTCAGCTTCAGTTCCTATCTGCCCACTGGCTGATTGGTTCTCACTCCCAAACAATCTGTCTCTGGCCAGCACCCCCCCACACACACATTCCAGAAGTACGTGGAGGCAGGGCACTCCTCCACCAATGAGGGGGCTGTGGATGGCATAATGGTGGAGCCCCCCTCCCAGCTCCCATGACAGAGGGGCGGGCTGGGCTAAATTTAAGTGACGTTGTGACCCAGCGCATGGGCTTCTGCTCCTAGAGATTTCATGAAGTAAGCATGAATATGTGAGACAGGGTGTCAAGGCATGAATGTGACATAAGTGGTCTGGCTTTTGCAGCCAATATTTCTTTGGCAATGAGTGCCAACTATAGGTATAGCCTTTGTCATAAATAAATAAATTAATGGAGATATCCCATCTCCTAGAACTGGAAGGAACCTTGAAAGGTCATCAAGTCCAGCCCCCTGCCTTCACAAGTAGGACCAAGTACTGATTTTGCCTCAGATCCCTAAGTGGCCCCCTCAAGGATTGAACTCACAACGCTGGGTTTAGCAGGCCAATGCTCAAACCACTGAGCTATCCCTCCCCCCAGGTACTTGTACCTGGATCTCAAGTATATACACCCACCTGACATCTGTGTCTTTACAAATAATGTCGATTCATTCTAACCATCTGATGGCATGACAGGAAAAAGAAAAACAAACAAGTGGTTCTCTCACTGTCCTGTACTCTCTGCATTTTATTAAAAATGAGTAATATGAGCCCTTTTGAAAATAATCAGTGCTTTATATTGAATGCCACTTTCATGCTGACAAAATTTGCATATATAACACTGTATATCCATACAATCTACTGGTGCAAACATGCCAATTATCCCTAGGTAAAAAGAACAGTCTCTGATTTTTTGCAAAATATTTAGCATTTTACCTTCCAGAAATCTTAGTCCAGTATTTTAAAGGGGTTGAAAGGTACAATCCTATTTTTTCTTCCCACAAGTCCCTCTTCTAAAGTTCAAGTGCTAGCAAATATCCTATATATTCAGCAAAGAGGTTATTAATAACAAAAACAAGGATAGTTGGAACAGGTCCTTACTATTTGACTTTCTGAGCTAAAGCATTTAGGACTTTCAATAATGAGGGGCATTGGGATGCCAGGGCCCAATCTTCTTCACATCAAAGTAAAAAACTAAACTCCCGTTCGCTTCAATAGAAGTAAGATCAGTGTATATTGTCTTCACCGCAATCACTGGCTTTTGGGAAGTTATAGAAATTTCAGAAGCTTTTCAAGTACTCCCTAAAAGGTACATGCAAGCGTGTAAATCTATGATGATTTCAGTTTTTCTCATATCAATTCCAGGTAAGTATTCAGTGTTTAATTCTTTGCCTTTGTGATCTTGATATTATTTTCATGCTTATGAGGAAATATTAATCATTTTATTTTAATATTTGGCTCATTACCCTGAGCCCCATCATTTAGTTCTCCCTCAGGCAAAAGTTTGCAAGATGGGGCAGTTTTAATGTTTTCATAATTGTATATATTCCTTTGCAACAAGAATACTTCTGCTTTCTGGTACAGCACAAAAGGATGTTTTCAAATTGTATTTTTCTCTTGTGTAGCATCTAAGATAGCTGCTGCGTCTTAAAAAGAAGAATGCTATTTTATATAATAGACAAAATTTATATTTCTTTCTAACTTTACAAAATCAGTGCATCTGTAAATCAGTTTGGTTCAGCCTAGCTTTATATAAAGAATGAATAAAAGGACAATGGGGCTAGTGTGGTGGCCTTTTCTATGAACATGCATTTGCTAGTGGCATGGTGATACCTTTTGCTTTCATATTCATCCTAAATAACAACCTGTCAAATGTAGGAAGAACTCACCCACAATACTCTCTTTTTACCAGCCGTAATCCTACAGAAACCCATGGCTCTATTGCAAATAATTCACAGCATGCACAGCTAGATTTGACATTGCTGAGATCTCTTTAAGAGGAATGAATGTGACTTTGCCTACTTAATAGCATGTTTGTCCACATTTGGCCTCTTTAAGAGGCAATTGGATTAGAGCAGACTTTTTAAAATATCAAGTTGACATTTGCTTTCTGTTTTCAGACTTTGTAACAGTTCTTGCTGGCCATGTCCCAAGAAGCTTTCTTCCTACTTCCATTGCTTCCCTGCTGCTTGCTGATTTAAAAAAAGTTTTCTTGCGCAACTTGAATACTATAAATATATGTAAACAGCATATATGGATTTGTGCCATCATGCTTGCTTTAATGGCTTTACAATAGATTTGAGGACAGAGTATCTATTTTAGGTTAGTGTTAAGAAGCTAGTCATATTTATTATGGTTTCTTTTCTTCTTTGCAGGCCCTTAAGGATGATGATGCTGAGACTGGGCTGACTGACGGGGAAGATAAAGAAGAACCCAAAGAAGAGGAAAAATTAGGGAAAATCCAATACTCTTTGGACTATGACTTCCAGAACAATCAGGTGTGGAACAAACAACCAGTGATACATTGCTGTGCAGGTGAAAGGAGACTGCAAAAATACAGGCATGCAGAGTAGATACTTGGCATTCTAGCTTGCATTGAAGAAAATTAGAAAGCAAGTCTGAGGCTTTATGAAACCATTCCTTCTCCATTTGTGTTTAATACATGTTAAGGGTACACTGCATTTCTAATCAAACTTTATGCCAAAGTTTTTTCTGATGATGATGATGATTTATTAACTATTTGTATTACAGTATCGCCTACAAGCTCCAACTAAGACTGGGCCCCATTGTGCTAGGCAGCCTATGAATGCATTGTAAGAAACAGTCATTGCCCTAAGGAGTTTATAATCTAAACAGATAAGACAGACAAAGTGTGGGAGGGAAAATGGAGGCCCAGAGAGGCGCAGTGACTCATCCAAAGTTTCACCGCAGGTCAATAGTGAGGGATAATCTCCTGACCGCCAGTCTAATGGTCTATACATTGGCCCGTGCTGTCTCTCTAACTAATTAGAATTCCAGGCTCTCTTATCTAGTTCTGTTGGGTTGAGCAGAAATGTACAGCCTGCTAATCAGTCCTTAGTCTGTCAGTGAAGTCCAAATAAAAGGGCTCTGCCCTTAAGAACTCTGCAGGGAGTTGGGTAGAAAAAAATCTCCTACCTCCACTAATACCACCACCTGAAATTTGGAGGCTGGAAACTGATACAATTGAGGTTTGGCTGCTTCTCCAGACTATGAACAGGAATAGCGGCCATAAAAATTTCAGGGGCGTGGATCTGTTTTGTACGGACCTGCTTCTCATGTCTTCACCACTCCCTGAGCTTGCCCACGTTCCTCCGCTCTGCTTGGCTTCTTGCCAGGCATGGAGTGCAATGCTTCCTTGTTTCGGATCTGCCTTCTTCAGTCTCCAAAATTTGCATGCTCATGCATAAGCACACACTCACATTGAATAGACTATTTCATTTATTTGGGACAGAAAACTCCAAAGAATGTTTCTTCTCCAAGTTATTGTCTTTGGGTGAACTTTTCATTTGAGAAATCAAATCAAAGGTTTGTTGTCTTTAAGGCTTTTAGCCAGAACAAAAAATTGTTCTCTATTTAGGGAAAGAAATTAATATGGACTGAAATTCCTGTAAATTTCTTCATCTAAACTAACTTCCATATGTAGTTTGCAATCTATTTCCACTAACATAAATTCAGATTCTTTAGCTAATGGTCTTCTTGGCATAACATATGTTTGTTTCAGGGGGCGAAGGGGGAGTATAGGCAAAAATTAAGTAAATTCCCTGTATCTACAGGAGGACATTGCATAAGGCTATGTCCTGGCACTATACTCTCCAAATCATTTAAACTAACTTCTGTCACTGCTTCTGCTTTTCAAAGCAAGAGGCAAAAAGAATTCTGAAATCTTTCTAGAGCCTATGGATGAAGGAATTTTTTCCTCAACTCCCCAAGAAAACACTGTAGTAAGAATTCTCTGCCCTATAGTCCTTTACTTGGCCTGTCTTCATCACTTGAAATCCGTAGGAAACTTTAGACTCTTCAAAGGGTAGAAGATCTAAGGGAGAAAAAAGAAAAGAAAAGCTGCAAATCTTTTGTGATAAATAGATCTGAGATCCCATAGGAGATGAAAATAAACTTTCTTTGTGAATTTTATTAAGGAAATGCCACATTGAGGTTGAGAACTAAATTTTCCAAAAACAAAATAGAATGTGATGAAAATCATTTATTTCTTTTCCCCACACCACATCTTTGATAGTGTGCCGTGTTTAATTAAGGTGCGAAATTGTATGGTGTTGTGGGTTCCTATTTTATTCTGCTGCCCTAACTCTAAGATTAAATTTCCCTTCTGAGCTCTGGTACTTCCTTGGGATTGGATGTTAGTGGTGTGATGGTGCAGCACAGCTGCATGGAGCTGGAAACCCAATTACCATTTGGTGTGTTCAGCTGGGTTAAAAATGGGGACAAGCTGACCAAAATACTCTCTCAAGCATGATGTTTCCGTTTTAGAGTGCAAGCTTTTAAAATGGAAGTGAATTCCTTTTCCACTCTGTTAACTGTCATAGGCTCATTTTTCACTCTTTGATGTGAAAGATTTGAGGTAGATCCTGAGCCCGTCCATGTATTCATGAACTATTATGCATGTAGAATAGCAATGAAAGAGAAAAGGAAAAGTGCCGAGTAGAGGTAAAGGAAAAATGCTTCATGGAGCTTAAGAAGGTAGGAAAGCACATATGACACATTTTGAATTTAAAATAGGCAAAAATAAATCCCACTTTTAAGAATCTATGAGAATACAATTCCTTTCCCAGGTGAGAATTTAGCTGTTCCAATTGCTTGAGCTCCTATTTCTAATTTTCAAACAACTGGTCTATGAGAACAAAGAATGTCTTGTGGTAAAGGCACTGGATTGTGTCTTAGAAGGATCTGCTTGTGTGTCCCAGCTTTGCCTCACATTTCCTGTGTGACCTTGGACAAGTCACCTGGGCCCAGAGTTTTAAGGTATTTAGGTATTGCTGCACACAGTGTTGCAATGTCTAACTAATCTAGGAGCCTAAATCTCATTTTCAAAAAAGGATTTAGGCACTCTGAGTTGATGGGATTTTGGCTCCTGTGTGCCTAAATCCCCTTTTGAAAGTAAGATTTAGGCTCCTAAATCAGTTAAGCATTGCAAAGCATGTACAAAGATGGCTAAATGCCCCTTTAAAAATCTGGGCCACAAGGACTCTCTGTTTCAATTCCCTGCCTGTAAAATGAGTTTGCTAATACTGTCTTTCTCTAACCCTTTGTATGTGTTGTCTATTCAGCTTGTAAGAGCTTCAGTGCATGGAGTGTCTTTTACTAGCCATATATACAGCGTTTAGCAGAGTAGGGCCCTGATCTCAGCTGGTTCTCTAGGGGCTACTGTAATACAAATAATAATCATTGTCCGCTTTAGAGCCGGACATCCATCCTTCTGTGACTGAAAAAAATGGACACTGTGGGTAAAATTATCAAAAATGCCTAGGGCCCAGGTTTTTAAAGGTATATAGGCATTGCTGTGCTCAGTGTAGCAATGCCTAAGTGATTTATGAGCCTGTCACATTTTGAAAAGGGATTTAGGCACATAAATGCTTGAATTCATTTTAAAATTAGATGTAAGCTCCTAAATCAGTTAGGTATTGCAATGTTGCATGCAGAAATGCCTAAATACCTTCAAAAATCTGAGCCAAAGTGCCTTTGCCACCTAAATCTATTTTCAGAAGTGATTTAGACAGTTAGAGCCTAAACCTCATTGACTTGTAGTCACTTATATGCCTTTAAGAATGTTACTGTTTAGTGCCTAAGACCCCTGTTTGCATAGAGAAATAAATGTGAAATGTGAAGATTGCAAGACCCACTTGTTTCTATGAAAATTCTATCCCATACCAAAGATTTGCATTTAACGTTCTTGTTTCTTTTTTTATGTAGTTTGGGGATGGTTTTGGAATACAAATTTCATAGTCAAAATTGCACAGTGCCCTGCACAGAAAACGAACATACAAGCAACTATAGCAATTGGGAACCTATTTGATTGCAGTTTAAAAAAAAATGAATTTCATATTTAACTGTAATCAGCTACTCTTTAAAAAGCTTCTTTTCTGCTTAAAAACACACTGCCTGGAGTCTCCTTCTTCCATAATTGGTTTTGTGCAGTCTATAGCTTTGCTCCATTTGCCTTGTGTGCAGAGGCTCTGGAAAGGATGGTAGATGTTTTTGTTTGCTTTTTTCTTTTAAAGCCGAGCTACGAGCAAAAAAGAAAGGGTAGTAATGACAGAAAAATCTCCATTTTTTTGACTACATAAATCTTTCCTTAAATGTCTCTTCAGTGTTCCGTTCTCTCTCTCTCTCTCTCCTTTCAGCTTTTGGTAGGGATTATTCAGGCAGCTGAGCTGCCTGCTTTAGATATGGGCGGAACATCTGATCCCTATGTGAAAGTTTTCCTGCTGCCTGATAAGAAGAAGAAATATGAAACAAAAGTCCACAGAAAGACCCTTAACCCTGTCTTCAATGAGCAATTTACGTTCAAGGTATTCCTTTGATAATTATGTTGCATTTATTTCTTTGCTCATTATATAGAGTAAAGGTTCATCTCATGCTCAGTTACAGTATTGCTCATGTCTTAGTTAGTTGGTGACCTGAGGCACAGCGGATTTTTCTGTTGCAGAAACCTTTGAGATTCAGTCTTGTGATGAAAAATGTAGTCACATTGGGCCAGATCCTTTGAGGGTGTAATTAGACTTAGCTTAATTGTAGTGAGTGAAGCTATGCCCATTATTCTAACTGGGGGTCTGGCCCCTACCTTGTAGTTGGAGACTACTACAAAATAGAGTGACACTTTGACAAAGGTCTATGTGAATTTCCCTCAAGCAGCATTTTCTTAAAAATCTGTTGCAGTCTGATTTATGAATTCTGGTATAACACTCCTTTTCCCCCTCCCAAATAAATTAAAGCATGAACAAGGCATATGGATGAAGAGAACAAGTATGAGATCAATCTTGCTCAGTTTTCCTATATCCTGACATAGTAATGCTTTACCATGCTCCCTTACATAAGAGGCGAAATCATGACCCCCCAGCTTATAGGGCACGTATTAAATAAATGTAGTTAAGGGTTTGGTTGTAAAATTTCAGCAGCAGTATTAATAGTGACTTAAGAAAATTCTAGCCATGCTAAAAGTCCAGTTAAATGTAATAAAGAAGCATCGGGTAACATATTTCAAAGGGATTTTCCTAATGCGTGTCTTACTTCTATTACTTTAGGCTCTTCCATGTATATGCTCAGTCTTATAATGACAGCTACAGTTTGAGAACAGGAACAATAAGAGACTCAGGCTATGCAATCACTCAACGAGAAAGATATCCCCAGAGGTTACAGCCACTACTGCATACATAGTCTGTTTTTCCCCTTGAAGATGTTCATAAAAATAATCCTTTTTTGGGACATTTCTTTACTGAGCTTTCCTATGAGAGTATTTAAAAGAAACCAGAGCTATAAATTACAGATCCCAGGGTAACATACACAAGAAACAACAAACAAATCTGTCATCTAGCAGGAAGACACAGTGAATAAATCAAAACACTCACTCACAGGCAGATAATGTCCACTTATTTTAAGTCACAGCTTTAATAGTCACATTTTGGAACCCAGAAGGAAATGTATGCTGAAATCTTTTGCCTAACAAGCTGTGACTGAGGTGTTTAGGTGCACCATAACACAGTACTGATAGTGGGCTAGATCCTGCAATCTTTACTCAAGCAAAACTGACGGTGGTTTTGCCTAAATAAGGACTGTAGGCACCAGCTCAGTGGTATAGTTGCTTTACTTTCTGCAACATCAGTCGTTTGTCTGCATGGCTGCATGCACGCATTGCTTTCGGGTACTTCAACACAACATGATTTTATCTTGGTTTCACTGCTTTGAAGGATAAAAGCAGCTGTTCTTTGAAATACCCACTGTTTAAAACATTCTAAATTCTTAAATTACATTTATTATCATAAATATTAAGAGGGGGGAAATTTAACCTATACAGCTACAACTTGCCCACAATGCATGGAAATGGGAATCCAATTGAATGGGATTTATTCCATTAGCATATGGAGGTAAAGTGCTGTTGTAATTTAAAGGGTTCTCTTTGGAGGGAAACCCAAGAAACAATTTCTTGGTGGTGTAGGGTGGAGTAATTTCTCAAAAAGAAAGAAATCTTCAATCTCTGTGTTTTCTGCTATCCAGTGTCTTGCAAAGAGAAAAGTTCACCTCAATATCTCAATTAGTGTAAGTTTTGTCACTGCCTTCACTGGGGTCAGAATTTCATCTTTTATATTGTACATTACACCTGGGAGAATTCTGCACTACTGCATGCGTGAATAATTAATGAGCTGTGCATATTTTTATTTTTTTTGCGCAGAAAAAAGCTTCTGCTGAAATGTTGCTGCAGTTCTGCCTTTTGCCCACCTGAGGGCACTGTGGTGCAAGAACAGCAGCAGCTCCCAGCAGAAAATAACTTCTGCAGTTCTGCCTTTTGCCCACCAGAGCGCATTGTGACAATAGAATGGAGCAGCAGCTCCCGGCCAGCTAGGGAAAAGAAAGAACCTGCCTTCTTCACAGCACCTGTCAGGCTGGGTCAGGAGACAGGGGTTATGGGGAGACAGACAGAGTGGGGTGCTGTGGGGGATCAGGCAGGGGCTCATAAGGACTAGTAGGGGAGGACAGACTGGGGCAGGGGCTGAATGGGAGTGGAGGCACAGGGAGGAGGGAGGTACAGGGCCACTTGGTGATGGGGGAGGGAGTGCAGAGCTACATAGGGATGGGGGTGGCTGAGTGGGGGTACAGAGACACATGGGGAGAGAGGGAGGAGGTACAGGGACACATAGGGACAGAAGAGTGGCTAGGTAGGGGCACAGACACATAGGGATGGGGGAGCGGGATGCAGGGCCACATGGGGAGGGGAGAGTGTGTGTCTGAGTGGGGGTGGAGGGATATATGTGGAGAGAGGGTGAAAGGACATATGCGGGTGCAGGAACATTTGGGGACAGGGGTATATGGTGCCTGACTGAATGGGAGAGCTGAATGGACTTCCAGCTCTCAGTGAACATGGAGGTAGGCAGTACAGCATAGACCATCTGAAAATAAGATTGGTGACTGTATGCTGGGCTTGCCAGATGCCATCATTTTCTTGGACACAAGCAAAAGAAATCAAGACACCAGGCATGTGGTTTAACTAGGTTTCAGCTTTATTAATTAGTGACTCCTCTGGAAACTAACTGGTAATAACTTGTCCAGTGCAGGGACAAGTACCTTCTGAGTCTGTACCCACTTGGTAAAGGGCTCAGCCCCCATCTCCTCCACACACACCATTTACCTGGCCCCAGCACCATTGCAAGAAGAGCTTGCACAAGGGCTAAGGTAGGAGGGGGAAGTTTCCATGCTGCACCAGACATTAGAAGCCCCAACCCCATTCCCCACCTTCTTTTGGGGATGTCTTTTTCTAATCCACTTCCAATTCCTGCTTATCAGGGAACTAGACAGGAATGAGTACCTGTAATGGGCACCTGCCAAGTTGCAACATCTTGAATTTTACAACCTAACTACCCACCAAGTCCCTGGGCTGCTGAGAGAAAGGTTAAAACCCTGCTCTGCACAGGCCAGTATGGGAATGAGGGGGAAATTTCTTCCCAGATTACAAAAGGTGACTAGTGCAATGTCCAGAGCAAGGCCCAAACGTCCAGTCATCCTCTGATCCTACTTGGAGGAATGGGGAGCATTTCCTTATGGTGCAGAATGTCACCCTGTGCAGGGGGAAGGGCTTATAAACCTTCCCCTTATAAGTGAAGTAGCCAGTAGATTTACATTATATCCCTTCTCTCCTAACCAATCAGCCGTAGAGTCTGCCTCCTGAAGCCCGCAGAGAAAGAAGGAAATGAGAAGAAGCAATCCTTAAAGGGACCAAGGGTTTTCATTGCCCTGCTGGTCCAGACAAACCCTCCCAGCCTCTGAAGCAGGGGAGAAGAGGAGGTGGCATTGTTGCCAAATCTTCTTTTAAAATGTATTTGAATAAACTAAACTTTAACAAAATACAGTGCCTAAAGTTACTGAAGATAAAAATTAAATAATGGCTAATATACCTTATCAAATTGATAGGGTACATTAAGTCTAATGCACAGTGAATATAAATTTCTGAAAAGGGACACTTTAAGACATGTCTGTGTTCAGGAATTTGATTTTAATATTGCTGTAAACACAAGTGGAAATGTACTTAAAACTTTTCTTATTGTATGTTTAAACCTACTACGCCATTTAAAAAGCACTCATTACAGAACTAATTTACAATATTCAAAATACATTTTGCTATTGCGTTTGTACCATGTTAATGTGCAGGCCTGTTCCCATTGAAGTTATCATAGACTTTAGCAGAAGCAGGATCAACTCCTTAATTTGAAATATTCTGTGTAATTGTTCTATAACAGTTTTTGACTAAAGGTTAAATACCATTGGGTCAGTCAATATTTTAAAAAGCAAGTGAAAGCCAAATAGTCACACAATATTTGAAGACCCAGAGCTCAACAGACTAGAACTTTTGGGTGTTCATGTGACCAAATATTGTGCCACACTATGGCTTCCCTTTTTATGTAGACAATTACTAGAGAAATGTTTACTGAAGCATATGGTGATCATTTAAACTTGCAAAATATAGAGAATTTATTAAAATTGACCAAGCCTTCAATGCAAGTTCAAACAATTTTAATTAGGCTTTTCTACCCAGCTACTCAAGTGTAGCTTACCTGAACTGCATCACTTATCCCGAATATTAAAAATGTGTCTAATAAAGATCCTAACCCAGAGCATCTGTCCCATACCCATCAGAACAGCTGGAGAATTAGTCAGGACTTGGCCTGCTGCCGCCACAATTTCTAACCATACACTGTGTCTGAATGAACTTTAGCATCTATGGTGTGAAAGGTATAATGTTGAAAAAATATACCTGGATAAGTAATAAATAGTTACCCTGTAAGAAGATGATCTAGTCTCTAATTACCTTGTGTCAGATGCAGTAAGTCAGTTCTGTAGTTTCTCATCAGTCTCTGGGCTACCCTTTTCTGAGTGTTGACAGTATGATTTATTGGCAGAAACCATACTGCAGTGTTAAAAGTTCATGTATCTTTGGGGCAAATAACTGGCCTCCAGTTTCAGTTTCACCACACACAAAATAATAATTGAGGACAGAGGGCAAAAACTGGAGAGTGATAAGTGAGCTGCCACATTGTTCTATTGAGTGCCATATTCTGGTCTCGGGAAACAGTGCATCAGATGACTACAAAAATATATACCTCATAATTTTCCCCTCGTTCAATTTACCCAAGATGACAGCTGGTAAACCAAAGAAATTGATTTGCATTGCAGTGAACCCATCTTTATTGTCTGAGCTAGAGAGCTTGTCATTTTTTCTTCTTTACAGGTGCCGTACTCCGAACTGGGTGGAAAAACCTTAGTGATGGCAGTATACGACTTTGATCGTTTCTCCAAACATGATATCATTGGGGAATATAAGGTGGCCATGAACACAGTGGACTTTGGTCATGTGACTGAGGAGTGGCGGGATTTGCAAAGTGCTGAGAAGGAAGAGGTAGGAAAAACAATTGTCATATTTTTGGCTGCATACTTTTATCATTGCCTGGTGAAACAGTCAAACTAGTAAGTGGGAATTGACTTATAGCAAGAAACCTATCAATATTTCTCAAGTTAACCTGATAGCAACTTGATGGAACTAAACCATCTTGTAAACATGTATTGCTATCAGAAGATTTTCATGGTGCATTATACCTTGTTACCCCCTAGTTCCAATCATTTGTGACAGTTTTGGCACTTTGTTGTGGAACAAACTTAAAAAGGGTGACCTTTCTCTTCAGTGGGTGCAGTTTGCACCCACAACATTTGCACCCTCATTTGCAGTTGAATAGTGAGAGTGATTTACACCTGCAGTTAATAGTGAAACATACATTTGAGAATTTGTATTTCTATGCATCAAATTGTGAGGGAAGATGTTGTTGGTTTTAACATACAATCATAGAATATTAGGGTTGGAAGAGACCTCAGGAGGTCATCTAGTCCAAACCCCTGCTCAAAGCAGGGCCAACACCAACTAAATCATCCCAGCCAGGGCGTTGTCAAACCGGCCTTAAAAATCTCTAAGAATGGAGATTCCACCACCTCCCTAGGTAACCCATTCCAGTGCTTCAACACCCTCCTAGTGAAATAGTGTTTCCTAATTTCCAACCTAGACCTCCCCCACTGCAATTTGAGACCATTGCTCCTTGTACTGTCATCTGCCACCACTGAGAACAGCCGAGCTCCATCCTCTTTGGAACCCCCCTTCAGGTAGTTGAAGGCTGCTATCAAATCCCCCCTCACTCTTCTCTCCTGCAGACTAAATTACCCCAGTTCCCTTAGCCTCTCCTCGTAAGTCATGTGCCCAAGCCCCCTAATCATTTTTGTTCCCCTCCGCTGGACTCCAATTTGTCCACATCCCTTCTGTAGTCGGGGGACCAAAACTGAACACAATACTCCAGGTGTGGCTGGAGTAACATGTGGCTTTAACATACTAGATTGTTATTATCATGTAACAATTCAAACAGTATTCAGTGATAAAAATGATATATTAAAAAAGAGTGCATTGGAATGAACTGTACTATACCATAATATTATTCTCTCCCTTGCCTTTTGCTGTCTCTAAAGATCTGGTTGGTCACAGTCAGCTTCGGAGAAGGACGTTTATAATAATTTGCTATCTACAGTGCTGTGTACACATATAGCACTCTTTAGAAATATTTAATGACTAAATTGTGCATTCTGCAATGTTGTTCATACCAGCATATCCACATTTTGCTTATCATGAGAACATTTTTTCTTAAATTTTACATTATTTTTCATTTTGATTGTCAGGTAATAAATAGCTTCCCACTCGTAATAGACAGAATGTACAGCATATTTCAGTTTTCTGGTGAGGCTAGAACGAATCTGAGTCTGATTTCCTTATTGTCTAGTTTAACCAATAAATTGCTTTAGATTCCAACCTTGTTTTCTATGATTAGAGGGACAACTACCGGATAAAATTCTTCACCAATCCATGTGAAGAAAAGCTGAATACTGGATTCAGGTTCCTTGTTCTGAACAATATATTGGTTTAAATTTTCTTCCTTCCCGCTTTATATCTTCATCACCAGTGTCTTCTCGGATCTTCAATTATGTATTTCATAGTCTGCCTTTTCTGTGTTAGCTTTTGATGACTGTATCTGCCAATAGATTTCTGTTTTTCTGGTGTATACTCATTTGAAAGTCACTGCTGCATTTAGATATTTTTCTGTGGCGTTTTCTTGGTCATCACATCTTTCGTAGGTTTCTCTTACTAAAAAAGTCTGTAACATTGGTAGCCGTGTATTGTGGCATGTTTCTATCCCGCTCTTAAAGCAAAGGTCAAAAGAAGTATGTGAATCCTATTATCCCAAGAGGGCCTGATCCTAGGCAACTCTTCTTTAAAGTACGTGCACACAGGAGAGTCAGAAAATGTTAAACCTGAGTGTATTTGATCACTCCACTCTGTAGTAAGTGCCATGAATGTCATGGAATCAGATTTTTACTTCACTATCTCATGACTTCTATTTTGTCACAATAAAAGCTACAATCAGACAGTATCAGGGTCTCACACCACCGCACCTCAAAAAGCATAAAATGAAGCCAAATGATGCATGAAAAGTATTTGAACCTTTACCTCTTTAACAAAAACTTAACCTTTCATACAAACTATTACTTTCATGTGCAGACAGCCAGTAAAATAATACAGGTTAGTGCTGGGTTTAGCTTGTAATGTGACAGATAACCGTCTGTTGAACATGTACTTTCCATGTTCGCAGTAATATTTGCCTTAGTCCCTCTGTTCTTTGGTAAAGTTCACATGCTGCTAATACAAAATGATGTTAAAGTTGCTACAGACAGATGTTCTACAGTGCATGCTAACTCTGTCAGTCAAATACTTGCACAACAGACTTCTGACTTGACTGGAGCCTGGCTTTTTATTAAAGGTGAAGCTAATTAATTAAAAACACACATTGTTCTTGAACTTGGAAGTTAATAAATATAATAATTCATGTAAAGTACATACAGCCTAGGGCTGCACGTAATGATGCATTTTATTTGTAGATGCAGGGGCCATAAATGCACGGACAAATGTGGTATTTTTATGTACGCATAGAAGTTAGACATCTAACTGGCAATGCACACATACAGATACCATGTTTGCATGAGCATTGTGCTAACTAATGGATCCCTTCATTGATTCCCACCAGTTCACATTTAAGTTTTTGCCCTCACATGTAAAGCCACCTACAACACTGCCCCTCCCTATTTATTCACTTTGTCTCTTATCTCATTGCCCTACCCTCTTCTATTGTGGTTTGATCCTGCAAGGTGAAGACTCCTGCAAGATACGGACTAAGTGTCCTGCACTCCCATCAGTGGGCTGGGGGTGCTCAGCTTGTTCCAGAATCAAACCCTTAATGGCATGGTAGGAAGATATTTGTCAACATGTCATTTCCTAAACCACCCTATCCAGGCGCATGCCCAGCTCAGTAGGTGAAACTCCAGGTCCAGCAGCACCAGGGCCAGGAAGGGGACAGGACATAGCCAGGGGAGGGCCCCGCCTGCATGCAAACATGCATATTGGTGATGCTGTGACAGGTTCCTCTAAACCCAGGAATGATAAGAGCCAATGGGCTGGAGCAGGGAGCCACGCCCAGCTGCACAGGACAGGAAGCACTGCTACAGGATGCAGGCAGAGCTGGCTCAACACCGCCCCCCACAAGAATATTTTCCCCAGATGCCTGTAGCTAGCGTAAATAACCCCAAGAATGTATCATTTCCCTCATCCTCCCTCTGTTCTTCTCTTTTTATTCATTATATTTACTCAATGAAGTAGTTTCAAATTCGATTGCAAGGTCTTTGGTGCTACCCTAAGTTTGTATGGCACCAAGCATGATGTGGAACTGATCCTGAGTGGTGTTTCTATATGCGATCACAATATGAATAACAAATAAAGATAATAGCTGCTATGCATGCAGGTCAGGTGTGCAATTGTGCATCGCTCCGGGCTTCTGTCCCTTTGAAAATCAGGTCCCTAATCTCAAACACATACATCAAAAGACCAAATAATTCCCATTTCTCATTCATTTTAAGATTAATTCTCTTCTCTATTCCTGCCTAATTGCTCATGGCTATATTCCAGGTATCATATGTACAGAGGAGAATTTCCATTTGTGTATAATCTGGTTTGATTTGGTTTCCCACTATTATTATGTGGCGATTTCCCTTTATAACCGTTAGGCAATTTGACATGGAAAAATTTCCCACTGCATAAAAATATTTGTCTTGTAGATGATTGAATCCAACCACTAAATACATTCCCATAGTAAATGGAGTAAGTTTCCAATTTCTTTTTATATCTCTGATTATATGCCACATCTATTCATGTGAGTTTCCAATAAATGTGGAAAATTATCATTGTTTAGGTTAGCTGAAGACTTAGATTAAGTTTAGATTTCTTAATGTTAGAGCAGTTGTTCTTTTGACAGTATACAGCACTGCAGTACACACAGCTATCCCTGCACCCGTGCCAGCTGTGGTATTTTTGTTGTTATCATTAATTATTCTAAGCTCATTTCTTGTGGACATCATGGAAAAAGTGGGATTTTAGGAGCAATTTGAATGAGGGGAGGGTTGTTGTGCAAACTGTGATGCATTGGCTAGGTAAGCTATTTCACACAATAGACTCAGACCTTACTTCCACTGGCTCCCCCCTCTCCTTTCCCACACCCATGACAGACTTATACAAACCTCCAGAGCCCAAAAGAGAAGAGCTCTTTGTTTAAGAATATTGGATTTTGCACTGTTCTTAGGTCTCTGAAAGATGAGCCTCGCACACAGTCTCCTCAGAATGGATTTTGTTATTCTCCATTTAGATTCTAAAGGACTTAATCAGATGGAGATAATAACACTACAGTGATTGCATAGGAGTTTTTTTTTAAACATTCAGTAGTCTAAAATCACTTACGGGTTCTTTACTAACCAATTTATGAAATGTGCAGTGCAATACAATGCAGTATAGCGTGATACTGTATTGTGTTTTGCAAACAAAAGTCTCACAATGTACCTCCATTATAGTACCATATAATGTTTTCAAAATGTAGTAAGAAATGAGAGGTAAGTGGGAATGCAAGGAACGACCCAGGAGGTATCTGGATATAGTCAATATAGGAGAGGTGCTTTCTGAATTGTGTTGTTAAAAGTGTCAGTGAGAGGCTTAGCCAAGATTCCCTTTCACCTGGTAGGGGGAAATAAGCATGCAGAGGGTCTCATCTGTGCGTGATATTGTGGTGGGGGAACAATCCTTCCCCACCCATTCCCTTGGGTGAGATCAATGACAAGGTCATTTATTGGAAAGGCAATTCTGAACTTCTTTCCTTGGATTGATAATCAGTATTTACCCCCCACCTCTTGGCCCCACGTTATAGGGGTTGGATTTCATTTCTCAAACCACTCAGCACTTCACTCACAGTTATGGCTACATCTTCACTGCAGAATTAACTCAAGTTGACTCCCCATGAGTTAGCCTAACTTGAGTGAGAATTAATCCTTGAGCTACACTGAGTGCTTGGATTACGGCAAAGAGTGGTTGTACTAGCAGCTGATGAGTTGTACAAATTCAGGCTGTAGCCTGTACTCACAGTGGGCTAGCCAACTTGAATTAAAAGTACCACTAGGCTCGAGGTGTGTGTGTGTGTGTGTGTGTGTGTGTGTGTGCACAGTACTCAAGTTAGGGGCAACACTTGGGTTATAACTGCAATGACGATAAGCCCACATAACCCAGTTATTTGGGTTCTATGCAATGGATTTCATCCAAAGAGTCTTTATGCATGTTTGGTCTATTATGGATCCTATGTTTATTTGTCTTACATTGAGCCTGATTCAGAAGAACTTCATTGCTTATGCTAATTCTGGAACCTAAATCTCTCCAAGAACAACAGAGATAAATCTGTAAATGGTTTGGAGAGATTTATTTTGCAGGACATTTCTTGGTTTTATATTTTCTATTTCTTGGCATTTAGCTATCAGCAATGTTACAATCTGCTCCCTAACTCTGCAGTGACGATACCAAACAGCCTAATGGCAAGACCTGACTCAGGAGAATCTCTAGTAGAGCTTGCTCTGAGGACAGAATAACTTATGTTTGGTGCCCTGTTCTTCTCTCCAAAGATTAAGGCGACTGGGCCCTTAGGATTTGAACAGCCTTCGTTGATTCAGGATCATAGGAAATTCCCAAAATACTGCTTTCTCTTTACAAATGAGGAAACATTTTAAAATAATAGTAGTCTACTTTATATGAAGATATAAGGAGTCTGGATATTTTGTAATTGAGGAAAAAGAGAGCGAGAGAGACTGGTTTGGTAAGCTAATAGCAAACTTCTACTGCATGCATGCATGCATGCAAATAACAATCCCTTTCAACTTGCTCCTGTCATGACCAGGACATAGAGAGCCTGGCCTAGCGGGTAGAACCAGGAGTCAGTAGCCGACAGTCAACTCAACGGTTGGCACTAGAGTCAGGGGTCTAGTCAGAAATTGTAGCTGGAGCCAGGGATCAAGCCAAAAGTCAGAGCTGAAGAACAGAACCAGGGTCCAAAGTAGGGAACAAAAGCAGGGTCTGTGATAGCAACAGGCCAAGTACTGCCAAGTTGCACAAACAGTTTCCTGGAACTTATTCTATGTTTGAATAGTGCACCTGGACCAATCAGAGGTCACGGGGCATGCCGTCAGTCGGGTCTTCTGTGGGCAGCACTTCCTGTGGTGCTTAGTTACCCAGAGTTTATAGTGCTTTGATTGCAGCTCTGTGATGGCTGCTGGATGGTGGCGTGGAAAAATCAGTCACCTGAAGACTTGGGTTCTAGTTTTCTGAATCCTTACAGCTTCTACAGCTCAGGTTCTAGCACTGATTCTGAATCAATGAATCTTTAGCTTCAAATGTGAATATCAAACACCATCCTTTGCTTCAGACTTACTAAATACAAGACTGCCACTACAAAGACAAGAACAGAGTTTACCTAGGCTAGATGTACAGCAATGGACCGAGGCGTGTGTCTTGTTAGTGCTCATGAGCATGGTGCAGCAACCTAATCTACTAATTACAACCAAATATGATAAAAACAGGATAAAACCCTAAGGAATTTGGCTAAAATTGTATGGACAAATGTAATTACATTAGATTACTGCAGTGACATTTTATAGCATATTCCACATATAACTGCAGAATGTAATGTTCATCATTGAAAAGCAAAATCCGTATATAGTCCGTTCATTTATAATATCCATTATATGAGGAATATCATGTAATTTATTTGCTTACAACATTAGTTAGGTTTTTTGGGTCCTAACAACTTGTCACTAAGTGGAATTATAAATAAATTGGCAATTAAGTAGATGTGAAGTCAGATGCTGAAATGCTCTTAATGTTTTAAATTATGACCCTGAAGTAAGATGTATTCCAAAGTGTGTTAATGGCAGTCATAAGCAATCACTTTGCAAGAGTCACCTAAGTGACCTCAATCAACTTTAGCATGAAGATCCTGTTTTATCGCCCTTTACATAGAATTCAGTTGTTGCACATAATAACACAAACATTTTAATGAACAGCACAATCACAGAGGAGAAAAGCATCTGATGAGCAGTTAGCCTCCTTTTTGTCCACAAAGCTCCTCTGTGCGTCTCAGCCTCTTCCTAAAAGTATCTCGGAAGAAGTCAGAGGGTGAGAATTTAATGAGATATTAGAAGCTTCCTTCTACTCTCATGACCCAGTCAAATTTGAATGCCATCTTTTCCCATCTCTCTTGGAAAAGGATGATTAATAAGTTAATGTTGCTAAAGCCCTTGAAAGATAAAAGTCTCTGTATAAGGATTTGTTATGCACTATGCAAGTTTTAAAGAACAGGGTCGCTCTGCTCAATGATTGCCTGATATTGGGCAGTCCATTACACATGAACTACATGCCCAGAATCCATTTTACCTTACTCCTGCTATCTTTGTGCATAATTGCTGCTGATATAATATATTCTTCAGGTTCACATGACTGGAAGAGTGGAATTGATGGAAGAACTGTTTTCCTGCACCAACTCTGGCATGTAAAATTTTGGGCAGAAAATGTAGAAAAAAAAGGTGTTGAAAGGAGTTTGCTCCTCAGTGGCATAGGCCAGATGTTGTTGCAACTGACTTCATATGCATCATGTGGATGTTAACACTTCAGTACAGTGGACTAGAGATACCCCCTTAATGCTTATTGCTTTGTGAATCTTTTAGAATGTCACCTTCATTTATTGCACATGATTAATTTTTTTTCCTTCAGACATTTTGACAGTATTTGCACTTAAGCCGAGATACAGCCCCAGTGACCAGTCCAAGGAACTCAACTGGCTGATGGGAATCTCTGTGGGGGGGGAAGGAGAGAATCTTCCTCATAGACAGCAGAGCAAGAGAAGAGCCATTAAGGCCTGGAGTAAATTCCACAACCCTAATAACTTCCTTCCCTGGGGAGACGAGCTGCCAGCACCCACTGCAGAGGGAGGTGTGTGTGGGTGTACACTACTGCCATCCTTCCCCTTCCATACACAGTGGTTCTGCTGTGTTGGGGACCATCAGTACCTGACGTGGAGGAGATAGGAGTTGGGCTTCCAGGGGAGACTTCTTATTTTAACACTCAAGCAAGCTTCATAGAAATTAAAGATGGAAGATACCAATTAAACCATCTAGTTTGTTGAACCCCATGTGCAGAAACTCTGGAAGTGAGAGTTCAGGTCATTTATACAAAGAGGAGTTCACTTCACCAGTCATTTTCTGTTATATAAAAGATGGACAAATGATCTAATAGGCCTTTTCCATCTCTAATAATAATATTTGGCTCTTACATAGCTCTGTAGATAGTGATTTACAAAGGAAAGTATCATTATCCCTATGGAGATGCTGCCCACAGTGCCAGACACATTTTTTAAAATTGAAGTTTTTATTTAACTGAATATGAAAATGAACTTCCGTGTCTTCCGCTGTGGTGTTTAATTATATATTAAAATTATTTTACATTTTTAAAATTGTCATGGTGGTGCAGAATTGTGTATTATCATTGTACCATGCTGTGTTATAGCACTTCTCAGCAGGAGAGATAGGGGACAGTTGGGGCTTTTGGAACCTGCGAGGCAGTTTAGGTTTGTGGGAAAAGCATCTTAGCTGGACGTTAAAATCACCAGCAGTTAATTAGTTGCTGTTTCCCAGGAAATATGCACCATAAAATGTTATAACTTCAGAGATAACACCCCACTGAGATGAATGGAGTGGGGGGTGAACGCTGTCTGGTTGGAACTATTGTTTCAGGATTTGCAGAACTATATATTTCCTTTAGGGCTCCTCATATTTACGATGTTGGTAATCCTATTACACACCTTCCTTGAAGTAGCATCCTCTTTCTGTACTCCCTCTCTGGAATGAAATGTGCATATGGTGGTCATGGGCATTTTTATGTCATAAATGAGGGATTTAATTGGCTCATTGAAATCAAAAGGGGAAAAAAGCCTATTTGTGTGTCTTGATTCACCTCAGACTACATGGAGATATAGCCATTAAATGTACCACCAAAACAGTAGAAAAGAAACCAAATATTCTGCAGTGGAATTAAAATCTGCCTCCTTTGGGGCCTTTCTGTTTCTGGGCAGCAGGCTGAACAGAGTGTGTTCTGAGGTCAGAAAACCTTGTGTTGCTTATTTGTCAGAAACAAGTTAATTACCCATTTGACTTCCACATGTAGAAATGTGTCTTGAGCTAATCTGCTGAAAAAGTACTTCCTGGCATCTATATATTTGCAGCTAGTGTTAAAACATCTTTTACCAATCAATATACAAAAAAGAATAATACCAGGCAGAGTACATTCCTGACAACGAATACCAGATGGAGTACATTCCTGACAAGTGTGCAGAAGGTCAGTGGAGCAAAATGGAGTTACAACAAGAAAGGTAGGAATAGCAGAGAGAAGCTTTGCTTTTTTTTTTTTTTTTTTTTTTAAAAAAAAAAAATAGTTTTTTTCCCCCATGTTGAAGTACAGGACAGAGAATAGAGGAAATAGATAAATTCAAGTTCACTAAACTTGAATGATTAACATGCTATGGTATTTGGAAAGTAGTGTTATACAGGTTTTTCTATAAGCTTCTTAGAAACATGGTGGGAGAGGTCAAAATGATCTCAGCTAATTCTTTCTAACAGGTTTACGGAGAGCCTGGATTGCTCAGGGGCGGGCAGTGGTCTGCCAACCAATTACCTCTAGGTCTTTAGTTCAGATGATTGGTATGCCAATCATTTACACTGGTTGAAATCCAGTTCAAGGGAAAGATTCTTCCCTCTATGCTGGAGATGCATTGGAGAGGGCTTTGTCTTGCTGTGGAGCTGCAGGGGGAATTCTCGTCTAGTTAGCTATAATTTCTTCTGGGGTCTGCTGGTGTGCACGTATTGTAACAGTAGCTCTGGCACCCTGGGGGAGATTGCAGCACACTCTGTGCTCTGCTACATCTGGTGGCTGATGCAGAGGGGCAGTGGATATGTGTCCCTTGTTTTGTGTTATGAGTTTGCCTGCATCCCTCTTTCCCAGCCTTATTTAGACAGCCAACGTCTGGGATGTACTGTCCAGAAGCAGAAACTGCATTCCTCAAAAGGATTCTGGTCATTCCCCTTTAAAGAAGTCCAAGAAGAAATGGGAGCTCCATGCATTTCCCCACACTCTTTGCAAACCCATGCGGGGTGTGGCTAGATCAGGCCCCAAGTCAGCCTGTGACTAAAAATCATTATCTGATTGCTGTTAGATGAACTGACTTCATGAGTCAGATATTTGTGTCTAAATAGTATAATACCCCATCATAGGTGTCAATAATTGGCAACCTTGTTTGGTAGTCTCTCAGCATGGAGATCTGCATTGTAATAGACCTGAGGAAATACCAGCTTTCACACTGGTGAAATTGGTCCACTCAAAAAAAAAAAAAAAAATTGTTGAGGCACATTGGTGTTGCAGTGTTCCTGCTACCCATGCTGTACCTACTCTGTGGAGAACTAGAGCTTTCCAGAAGCATCAGAAAAATGCATTTTTGAAAAGGTTAAAGACAAAGGTTTGGGAGTAGTAGTCCATGAAAAAGAGAAATTAGTCATTTTCTTCATTTTCTTTTTTCTGGCAGTTCTTAAACACCAATTTAGACCATGTCATCGATTACCATAGTAACCATTTAGCCTCTTTTCTGAGCCTTTTGTGTTTCAGTTTAGTTTTAACAACTTGCTTAACTGACAGCTGAAGCACTTCATACTGTAGCTATGATAGGTACTGGTAGCATGAATTGCCTTTTTTTTTTTTAAAAAAAAAAAAATTGCAGCTATAGTCTAAAACACACCACAGTATTGTAAACCGTAGTGTGCTGGACTTTTACTGTAGATTACTGTAACATTTTAAAAGATTAGATTACAAGAAGTTAGTGTATGATATTGTCATGTGTCTGTTGGCCCCTTCCTATTTACTTTCTGTGATAGGTGGAAGGCCTGCAGGGATTACTAATACCTATTTTATATCTTAAAAACTGTTTTGGATCTATCTAATTATGCACATAACTGGTCTCTGTAATCATATGTCCTTATTGCTATAACTCTCATACTTCCTTTCCCCTTTCCTTCATCTCTTTATTACACTTACTTGTTGTTATCGTACCCCTAGAAAGACCATTGGCTGCATCATGTCTTAAATTAGAATATAAATTCTTTGAGGGGAGCCTTTTATTATGTGTTTATACAGCACCTAGCACAGTGAGGCCCTAGTCCTGACTGGCACTAATCAGTTATACATAATATAACTAATAATGTGTAGAAAAACCCCTTCCATTTAATTTCTGTTTCAGGATTTTATGCATTCCTTCCTGCTATGCTAGTAAGAGACTGCCATTTCTAGGTTTTAAGACTTTGCAATGTGTCTTACATACGTGCAATCTCTTTTTGTAGGAATGATTATAGTGAATCTTTAACTTCAGTCACACAGATCAAGGTGAATAATAAATTCATAAGATTACTTATCATTCTCAGATATTCACAGGTAGCACATATAGGTTGCACAGAGAAAATATTTAAGAAAACAAAAGATGGCTATACATGCTGTTCTGTAGATTAGTCTAGAACATACATTTATAAAGGTGGTAAAGAGCAATTTGAATTGTATAGTACCATCTGTATCATCTGGGTTTCTCACACTGGAATCATTCTCAGAACTAGACTATTCTGTGAAGATCAAACCAACACCTGTCTCGACATTCTCTCTCTCACTGAAATCACTGACACTCCCATTGGAGATCATAGTAAAAGTTAGACTGATCTCCTAACTTCTCATCCTGGTTGGCTAATTTTGAATTGTTCCATCATTCTGCATATGTGATTTGGATATGATAGCTTAGTTGCACTTTTTAGCCTGTGTACTTTAAGGTGCTATTGCTCTTTCATGATGGCTCTTTGGTCAAGATACTCAACTTTTGTGAATCGTTCTCTGCTAAGAGCATTTTCATTGTGCATATGTTAAAAATGCAGGCCTGGGTATGGCACAGAAACATATCTGTCTTTTCTAATCTAGCCACAGTGGAAGAAACCAATAAAGCCTCCATGATGATTGATTTAGTTCTGTTAACAGCCTTTAGTACCATTGACCATGACACCATTGACCATGACGTTTTGTTGACTCATTTGTGGTGCTCTGATTGGATAGAAGGATGGATGAAGTGGTCCTTTTCTTCTTCCTGCAGAGATGCCAAGGTGTAGAGTGAAATCTGCCTCAAAGGGGCTTTAGAATGCATATTGCCACAAGGTTCCATCTCATTACCCCTGCTGGCTGCTGGGACAGAGTGCAAGGCATTGTGGGCTGCAGTCATCTGTATGCAAGTGACATGCAGCTCTGATCTCCTTTTGAATCCACATTGTACTGTCTCTGTGCTTCTCAGTTCTGAGTGATGATTTGGATCTGGATGGGAGAGAACTGACTGTGATTTAACTTGATGACACTGGTGGGCCTGAAGATTCATTTTAAGGATCGTATCTGCACTTACAAACATAGAAATAATGCCAGAGAGCAGCTGTGAGCTTGAGTGCCTTTTTTTCATTTGTGGCTGACCATAATACTGCATTCTTTCTTCTTCAACACAGACCTTGTCACAGAAATCTATACCTATGGCACTTCCAAGCAGAGTTAGTGTAATGTGCAGTTTAGTTTCTATAGGTTGGAATCCCTATAAAGTTGGTGCAAAACATGGCAGCCCACCTTCTAAGTGGGTTGGATGGCTGGCTATGTGTGTTCCACTAGCTCCCAAATCAGTTGTGGGTACAATTTAAAGTGCTTGTAGTCAGGGCCGGCTCTGGCTTTTTGGCCGCCCCAAGCAAAAAAAAATAAAAACGGGGCGGCCAGAATGGCAAAGCAAAAAAAAAAAAAAAAACCTGCGGCGCAGCCAGAGCCACATCCCTGCACTGCAGATGTGCCCCGGCTGGCGGGGGAAAGGGGAGGGTGTGGGGGGAGCCTCGCCGCCTGCCGGGAGGGCTCTGCACTGCTCCGGTCGGCTGAGAGGGAAAGATGCGGGCTGCCCTGCCAGGCTTGCTGCAGGGTGCTCCCGTCCTCTGTGCCGCCGTCCCGTACAGGGCAGCCGGAGCGGAACACCACAAAAAAAAATAATAATAAATAAAATTAAAAAAAAAAAGTGGCCGTGCCGCCCTAGGATTGGGCGGAATGCCGACTCCTACAAGCTGCTGCCCCAAGCACCAGCTTGCTCGGCTGGTGCCTGGAGCCGGCCCTGCTTGTAGTAGTCTTCTAAAGTTCTACATTGTCTGATACTCAGTTATTTATGTTCTGCCTCTCCTTATCTTCCATAACAACTTTTAAAATCCATTGAGGAATCTCTGTTGTTGATGCCTGGCCTTGCTGCCAGTTCAGAAAACTGAATGTGTTATCATCTGAGTACCCTAATATCCTGAACTTACTTCTCCCGACTGTCTATTAGTACCCAAGCCAGAGATTATTTAGTTTCACATTATATTGCACATGTTTTTGGTTCATTTAGGCTTTTATATTAATCAGTCAGGCTGAACATTCATTTCTTCTTCTGATGTTTTCTGTGAAAGGCAGGACATTTGAATCAATTTTGATTACTCTAACTTTCGTTTGCACTTTTGTACAGAAGGTAGACACAATTGTTAAAGCTGCTATACCACCAAAATAAATTCTGTACATTTCCCCTCATGAGGAAATTTCCTTTAGTAACCATGGTTTTCTTTTTTGTAATTTTAGATGTAATTTCCTTAATTTTCTTACTTTTCATATTACTTTTTAAAATATTAACCTGTATATTACAATGTGCATCAAAACCCTACTAAAGAATCCTCAGTATTTGCATGTGTTATCCAAATATGCAACTAATCTAATGTTTTTGCCTCATTTCTACAATGGGAGATGTTTCAGCTCATTGACATTTGACATAGCTACCCAGAATTTTTTTTTTAAATCTATTATTTACTGAACAGTGTCAGTTAATATTTGATACTGATTGCTACAGGAACACACAAGTATGCAATAAATGTGCTTTCATGTCACCAGATCCTGGCTAAAGTTTGAATTTTCAAATAGCAAATGAATCATGTTAGAGAGCTTTACTCTCCCACCTCCCTGGTCCTTCTCGCATGAACAGAGAACAACAATACCCGAAGTCCGAAGGTACAAACAATTCGATGTTTATTGGGGTGAACTTCCAGCAAGCTTAAATCCAAGTTCCTTTTTCCTTATTTTCGAATCCCAACTTACTTCCTGTTTGCCCCTAATTTATATAGTAATATTCCTAGCTATACCTTAACCAATCATTCAACTGAAATTTACCTAACCAATCCTAACATATTATAACATGATTAGCTAACCATATATTCCACCACCTTAATTAGTTTACACCCAGCAAAATTAATTATACAGCAGACCGAAACAATCATAGAACCAGACAGAGACCATGCAAATAAACATAGCAAAGTGGGAACTATAATGACAAAACAATATAGAAGTGAGGATTTCACAACTACATCTATACAGACATAAGGGTTTCCCAGCTGTGTCTATTGATAAGTGAGTTCTTACCAGACAGAAAACTATCAAATTAAATTTCCTTTTACATCTTCTAGGCTGTTCCCTTTCTCTGGAGGTGATAGCTCAGATCACCTTCCTAACAGCCCCAGATCGCCTTATTTCAATATGGCTAGTTTGGAATGTGAGGATGTGACCGCACGCTTCCCAGCTTATGGCTGCCTCTTAGCCAAAGGCATTGGCCGAAGAACAGGGCCTCAGACTGTCACAGTGAGAGAAGGCCCTTACACAGATTCTTTCTTTTATACCTCTATAACTAGCTAAATGATAAACCTAAATTCTTAAAGTATAGGCCTTTACACACAGGCTTGAATATCTATATCCTAACAAATCATAGAAGGCAGAGATAGAAATAACCTATTGGATTATCCAGTCAAATTTCTTGCCACGGCAGAATTGTTCTCTATTGTACATTTGCTAGTATTCTGTCCAGTCTCATTGTATATGTTCCATGTGAAGGGGGTTCCATGTCTTTCCTTGCAATCCTATTCCACTGCCCTAATGCATTTTTGTCAGGAAGTTTCCCCCTGATAATATATCATCAAAAAGGAATGACTATAGCTAGGTATTATTCACAAACAGAAGAACTGTCCCCCTTCCTAGACTGGACACAGCTGCAACAAAACAGAGGAAGTATATATAGGAAAATACTTTTGGAAAAGAAGCATGTAATAATGCAATTGTTAATTATGTGGAATTAATTTTATGCATCAATTTACTAAAGTGTCCGTCTCCAGAAAGAGTTTATGGGACAGGGTCCATACTTTAGATAAATTTAAAGAAAGCTAGAGCTAATTCCTAAAAAAACAGCCATTCCTTAAAATCAACTGACCAACAAAAGAAGAAGTTATGAAAAAGAATGGGCAAAATGATCAAGGTGTTACCCATCTTAATAGCAATCTGCATTGCACCACGCCTCAAAAACAGCCACAGAGGGAGTTCCATAGATAGGAGCCTGACTGGAGACCTCCTCTCCCACAGACAGCTCAGATGGAACTTGTAGAGAGAGAAAATCTATATGATCTCGATATGTTTGGAGAGTCGTGTGAGAGAGTTGCTCAAATATTTTTAATGGACTTCACACAGTATGAATAAGGCCTTAAATGAAGTATATGTATAACTTCTGCAGTATTTATAAAGTTTAAAAAGTGTTCTAATGTCTCTGAGAGCTGTGACTAAATCCATAATGGTTTCTTCATTTGCAGTGCCAAGCCCCCTTCCCAGTTTTCTCAATCGCAGCAGCGCTGGTCCTTTTCAAGCTGTGCACCACCATCTTAGCTTCAAGATCCTGAAAGTTCCATGGTTTGCTGTGTTCTCTTTTTCATACTCTTTCTTTCCTATTGACACCATTTTAGGTTTCTTGGTCTCTTTGATACTGCTTTCTTGCTTTTCATCCTCTTGAATTTTCTTGGTCATCTTCTGGCTCTCTGGAATCTTCACAACAGGAGGAATAGATGTAGCTGGAGCTGTTGAAACATTTTGCAGAATTTATCAGCAATTATAAATAATTATATTACTATGACCCTATCCACTCTTCTCTTGATCCCCACCCACTGGTTTGTTTAATCTATCTGTTTACAATCTTGATTAAGGACAAAAGCAAGGTCATTGCGTCAGGAAATCTATTTATGCTACATGTTTGTACAGCACCTAGTACAGTGGAGCACCGATTCCTGACTGCGACCTCTAGGTGCTACTGTAATACAAAAAGTAATAATGTACTAGGAGGTAGTTTGTGTGTACAAAATTAAGCTTTGCTCACATGTGTTCTTAAGCTTTTAGAATCCAAACATTTTAATTACAGTCCTCTGATGTCTACTGGCCTTGTACATTTTCTGATATGCGATATAATGTCAATCTAAAATCTCTGATACAGTCACTTTCAGAATCCAAGGTAATTGTTCGATAGTAGGAACTGCATTAACTAAGCAGTAATGTGCACATACTTATTATGAGAGATGTCTTTAAATCAAGCAAGGGCACTGTACTATGGCCTCCCTTGTCCTCTAACAATAGGACAAAGATTATCTTTAGAGTGGCTACAATAGACACATAATTTTACCATAATTATGGAAAAGCGTTCCTATTTGACTTCTTACAATATCTGGTAATCAAAAAAAAAATTCCTTCAAATGTATTACATTTCCTCTCGGTGTTGTACTTAGACTATTCACTCAGAGAAGAGCCTTGTGACATGCTATAGTTAATAAGTTTTCCATGCTGTCAAAAGTAATAATATTAATGTGCCATTCTGAGTTAAATTAATTTTGTTTTGTGCATTGGCTTGCATAAACGTGAGTGACATTTAGAAATATGATCAGGCAGGAGCTGAGGAGAAACCAAGTGGCAAAACAGAATGAGATGCAATCATTAGAGCATAACAGCCAGCTGCAAGCATTTGTGGGGTAGGCAAAGAGTTACAAAACGCCATTCCATCATGCTTTTGGGGTATTTGTTTTAGTTCATTTTCCCCCTTCTCATTTATTCAGAAATTACATTTTCCCCCTTTTTAATTAGGAATTCAAGATGTTTGGTAGCGTGGCTCCCTGTTTTGAAATGGAAGTGCACATTCTTGCTAATCTCTGATTTCAAGTGCCTTGAGCCACAGCTTATTCTCATTCCACAAGAGGCAGCTGATTGTAATAGCTTTTAAACTGATGACCATGAAGTGGTATTTTCAACTCATAATGACCGTGTTTATTCCTATTTCTTCTGCTTTTTTAAAAAAGCATCAGTAAAAGTGCTTTCTATAAACAGTTAAAAGTAATGAAGAGTACCAAAAGGAGGAGGCTAACAGAGGATGAATAATAAATATTGTGATCAAAATGATTGGTCCAAGTTGTTGCCTAACTTGCCCTCAGCTCTGATTTGCCAATACACTGGAAAGCATTAAATTATTAGGCCATTTAACAAAATATGAATCCATTATTTTTCTACATATTTTTCACTGCTTTGTTACTGTGACGAGAGAGAGGCCATGAAGCCATGCACTAGTAACCAGTGATATAAATTAGTGCAGTCGGATTTAAAAATAAACAAACAGCCCAATTTATATAGGTCTGCTACCACTACTCTGTCTTCTCTCTCTGTGAAAAGATGCTACGACTGGTGGGACCTCTGCTATTTCTAACCTATGGGGAATGTAAGTAACAGATCAGTAGGTGTGCGAAAGTTACGTGCCAAAGGAGTAAGAAGAGTAGGATGTAGTAGGAAAAGCAACCAACTGGAATGTACAAGATCAAGCAGCTCTTCCTCCTTTCTTACCAGTCCTATTTCTACACCCAGATCTCCTCCTACTTGCTCAGCATGTAATTTTCACCAGATTGATGATTTTGCTCTTTCCATTACACAGATTCATAATTTACACCACTATGTACAGCAGCTTCCAGTTTGGTCCTTTACTTCCATGTTTAACCCTAACTACCATTTTTTCACTGAAGAAGCCAGAGCTAGGATAGATCTTCCAGTACTTTCAATAAATTCTCCTGATTCACACAACCATTTCAGGTTCCGGTTCAAAATTGCCCTCCTAGTTTTGAAAACCTACCACCTGGGCCTTGCCTCTTTGATTCCATCTCCCCTCTCTCTATTCATTTAGCACCTGCCTCCTTTCCATCCCTTCTCAGAATTTTGTCACTGTTTGATGCAAAAACCTTCTTCCCTGTCATTTGGAACAGGCTTGCTGCATCTCTGTGCCCTCATGGACTTTCCACATCTCTTCTTAAAACATAACATTTCACTTGACTGTGCCTCTTAATTTTCTCTGAGTTTGTGACCAAATGCTTTAATTTTAATTAATTTTAATTCAGTTTTGAGGTTCTACCAAGGCATGGGAGGTTTGAAGGGAGAATATGACCAATGTATTGGGTCTAAGCCCCAGTAATAGTAAAATCAAGCAGGGAGATATTTTGTCCATTGGTACTTGAGATCACCTTGGAGGTTAATCACCTAGACTCCTGTGAATAAAGCCTGCTCTCCTAAGTAAGAAGGTGCATGATAGGACAGCTATCTGTACATTATTTATGTTTAATAATAATTTAAAATATTTTAATCAGGAAGTATGGTTTGTGCAGTTCTGAAGAAGATTTTTTTTAAAAAATAACTTCTTAGGGATTTTTAGCACCTGTATAGGTACATTGAGGCAGCTGTTTTCTTGATAACATGGAAGCAAAATAATCTTAGCACTGCAAAGGAATAGTTCTGCTTGTCAGGTTAATAATTTCATAGAATTCATCTAGTCCAGTCCCCTGGACTCATGACAGGACTATGTATTATCTAAACCATCCCTGACAGGTGTTCGTGTCGTTAAAGTCCTTAAATATATATTTAGAGGGTCTATAATCTACACTTCAAAAGTCTGTAAATATGTATTTCCATAATCAGCTTTTTGAAAAGGTTGGGGGAAATTGTGCTACCAGTCTCACTGAATAGCACCTTACCCCAAGAGCAGTTCATGAGCCCATGGGCAAGATATTACTCAGTGTGAATGAGGGTGGCAGAATATGCCCCTATGCAAATATATAGTTATGTTGTTATTAAGCCACTTTTGAAGATTTCCTGGTTTGTCATGTGAATAATAATTACCTTCAGGTGATTTTCTGTCTTTCGGTGCAGCTTTGCCAGCACAGTTGCTATTGATGTGATTGAGTTTATTTTGAAAAGAAAATTAATATACACACAGAGTTGCTTGAGTAATGCTCAAATTGTTCCACAAATTGACAAATTCAAAAAGATTCAATGCTACTACTGACATCCTATTCTGAACTCTTCCCAGTGCCCCTCTAGGCAGGGCACCTCTTTCAGATTTTGGTGTGCAGAGAAACAGAGACATCTTTGGCATCATGGGCCCATCATCCCCTTTTGCAAAAAAACCCATGAGAGAGGAAAAGATACTAAGGAAGGTCTGTGTGGTTCAGCAGGTGGAGTTTCCTAGCTACCAAACGCTCAAGAAGAGAGATTTGCAAGCATGTGAGGGCAGAGCGAATGAGGATGGCCTTCCAGCAATGTGAAGCATGCGGCCCAACCTGGCAGAACTTGATGCAGTTGAGAGACTGCCCCTCCATGGGTGTCCATCCTCACTTGAGATATGTGTTTCTAGCACCTAATCCAACCTGTGCCATCCCCACTTTTCCCAGAGAGTTTTAGAAGGTGTTGATTGGCAAGAATGCTACTGAGAGCAGCATAAATTCTGTCTGAAAATGTTGCTGGGGATAATGATACACGAAGGAGTCCTTTTCTCCCCCTCCTTCCAATCTAACATGTAAACCTATGGCCAAACCCAACAAATTGCAGTTGCAACTTTCAAAAGCCACATTGCAGCCCCTTTAAATGCTCCTTTTTCTGATCATTTTCTACTCCTCTCAGTGCTGCACAGTGGACAAGATAAGGCCCAATATTGTTTGGGGGTTTTATTTGTTTTTTAAAGTATGTCAGAAACATCAACTTTTTTGTATCCTTCTAATAAAAAGTATGAAGAATATTATATGCTAGAGAGGGGCACTATTCCTAGAGATTAAGCACCATGAATGAGAGTAATCTGTGTATACAGCATTTTTTTTTTCAATACCTCATTAGGAAACTATTTTACCAAGACAAAACTGCAGAATCAAGAGAAGAATCATCAGAAAAGCACGAGGCACTCAGAGGCTTCTCTACAAGACAGCTTCTATCTCAATAGGTCTTAAACTGGCCTTTTGTAAAGCAGCAAAAATGGTGCCTGTGCTGTCATGAATTCATTTCTGTTCTGCTCAGTTGCAGCCTCTTTAAAAGTAATGAAATTATCAAGCTGCTTAGATGGAAGGAGCCTTCTGATTGGCAGTTGGACGTTCTAAGAGAATAGGTTAATGTCTGTGAACCTCACAGTTGGATGTTTCTAACACTATAACTGGAAGTTTCCATCCAGTGATCAAAGTAATTTATTAAAATAAATTATTTATACACAAAGCTGAAAGAAATTCAAAATGACAATAAAGCCCCTGCATGAGATAATCACCCCATCAGAGGCACTAATCTGTATCCTGTAGCCCTGTAGGGGTTGGCAATTATCTCACAAAAACCACACCTCTACTGATGGCTTTTTATTGCTTCACTGCAATACTGCCACTCAGAGTATTTTGGCTGCTGAATATTTCAAAAAGTTAACAGATAAATTACAGTGCACATTAGAAATATAAAATTGGATGCAATATTGTACATATTAGGAATAAAAACTGGATGCAATAATTTACCCCAGAGGCAATTTCTTTGATGTGTAGGAAGCATTTACAGGACACACTAGCACAGATCTGAACAAAAAATTGTGTACTACATGGTACTTTACAAGCTTTTAAAGAGGTGCTTAAGCTGTTTTCTCAGGTTTTTCATTGTGATGGGCCCATGTTTTAATGCAGTTTCCCAAACTGTGGTCCAGGTAAAGCTTGTTGGTGATCTGTGAACTTGCTGTTCACATGGTATTGGCTCCTCCTCCTTGTTTCCTAGGTGTTAAATTGCATGTGAAGAGGCTAAAAATAAATGCTTTCCTAAAGTGACATGCTTTCCTGCATGTAAACAATTGTAGTAGTTGCCACAGAGATCTTACATGATTGCGAATGGGAAGAGAGGTAATCCATATGAGACATGACAATCTGTCTTTTAGGATGTGGTTCACCCCATGAAAAAATCCGGGAAAGCCTAATTTAATGTGTTGGCATATGAGAGCCTGTAACTTTTAAAAACTAAAAGCATTATTGAATTGTATGAATATCAGGAATTAAAATCCCCTAACTTAGGGTAAAATGGTATTCCTTGTCATAAGGGGAGCTCTCTCTTGAGTTCTGTACTTAATTTTAGAATAATTGAAAATTAAAAATTGATTTAAAGGAATACTGGGCTGCACAATGCAGAGATATTCTTACTACTTAAAGCCCTGATTCTGCATTCTTCTTTCTTCCTTTCTTTCTTCGTATGGTTGGGGTAGGTAGCAACAACTACAAATGTATATCTAAATTTGATAGCCAGCATATTGCTGCAGCACTGAGCTGGTGAACGTCCTTCAGGCCCCCTGACAATAGAACGAAGGGAACACTCAGATACGATGTGCTCCATTTCTTTGTGCCTGGTGACTAGTAGGGTGACCAGATGTCCCGATGTTAAGGTCTTTTTCTTATATAGGCTCCTATTACCCCCCCACTCCAGTCCCAATTTTTCACATTTGCTGTCTGGTCACCCTAGTTACTAGGGTTGCCAAGCATCCAGTTTTCGACCAGAACGCCTGGTTGAAAAGGCCTGGTGGCTCCGGTCAGCACAGTTTACAGGCCTGTTAAAAGTCCAGTTGGTGGCGCAATGGGGCTAAGGCAGGCTCCCTGCCTGCCTGCCTGGCTCCACGTAGCTCCTGGAAATGACGAGCATGTCCCTGTGGCCCCTAGGCACAGGTGCAATCAGGGAAGTTCCATGCGTTACCCCCGAACCCCTTGCCCCAGATCAGAACCCCCTCCTGCACCCTAATTCCCTCCCAGACACCGCACCCCAACCCCCTGCCCCAGGTCCGAACCCCCTCCCACACCTCAACCTCCTTCCCCAGCCCAGAACGCCCTCCTAGAGTCCGCACCCCGTCCTACACCCCTGCCCCAGCCCAGAGCTCCCTCCCATACCCTGAACCCCTCATTTCTGGCCCCACCCCAGAGTCTGCATCCCTATCTGGAGCCTTCACCCCCTCTTGCATCCCAACCCCCTGTCCCAGCCCAGTGAAAGTGAGTGAGGGTGGGGAAAAGCGAGCAACAAATGGAGGCTGGAGTGAGGGGATGGGGCCTCAGAGAAGGGGTGGGGTGGAGGTGGGGTGGCGGGGAAGGGGGCGGGGCAAGGGTGTTAAGTTTCGTGCAATTAGAAAGTTGGCAGCCCTATGTGACCACAGTTGCATACAGGTGTTTGCCTCATTTTCCATTTAAAGAAGGTTTGTCCACATCTCCCATGAGTTGTCCTGATGCGATTCAATCTGTACCAGTCTTTCGGACTGTAGCGGGGTGGTCACTGAAGGGGTTAAAGCAGCCCTGAAGAGGGCCGCAGCTGGGAAAAGGTAGGCTGATGGGGAAAGCAGACACAGCTGTGGCCAGCTTAATCAGGGCCCAGCTGGCCCTTATAAGAGGGCAGTGGGCCAGAAGCTAACACATACTCTCTCTCTCTAGCTTCCTGAGAGAGAAGGACCTGGCTGCCCAGTAGCTGCGAAGGGTACCTGAGGTGGAGCAGTGCTGGGGAAGGGCAGACGGAGCTGGGGAGCTCCAGCTTATTAAAACCCCAGGCTGCTAAGAAGGCCTAAAAGGTACTGGGGCTGCAGGGAGGCAGCCCAGAGACAGGCAAAGGCAGTAGGTCCTAACCCCCCTTGCCGTTGATGAGTGGTATACAAACTGCAGTCTGCCCCAGTGAGCAGGGGCTAGATGGAGACTGGCAGTAGCCAGTGAGGCAAGGTGGGGATAGAGAGTTGGTGGTTCCCCTGGGTGGGGAGTCCCAGATTGTGGATTGCTGCTGGGGGCAGAATCCTGATGATAGAGAGACACCGGGATCTGGGAGGGACACAGCGGCCAGCGGCAGGCAAGCCACCGGCCTGCAGAGGGCGCTCCGGGCCAGAAAGATTTTATTCCCAAGATGGCCAGCAGGAGGCACCGTGCCAGTGAGTCGTCGCCTCGCCACACCAACATAAATCAAAACTCAGTGGTTCCTTGTTAGGGTCAACAACGAGCTGTTTAGTTTGAGCAGTAAAAACACTCTATGTGATTCTCCATTGAGCCTCAGCATCAAAATTGGGTGTAAGGGTCTTAATGCGGTTCCATAAAGGGTTGCGGGATTTTAATCTTGTCTTTGGCAGGTTCTGCAGCTCATCGTGCAGCGGGAGCCTCACGTTTGCATTGACATGGTTAAGAAAGCGAGATGTCTGAGCAGCTCTTCTAATTTGTGGAGGGGCTGGATGTGCAGTAGGACCGGGACACAGTTGACTGGAGTCGATTTGAGCGTCCTGTCGCTATGTACATAGCATTATTGAGTTGAGTGTCAAGGAGTTTAGTGTGACTGCTGTGAGACCACACTGGTGCATAATATTCAGCTGCAGAGTATACCAAGCCAATTGTTGCAGTTCGTAAGGTCCATGGACTGAATCCCATGATGTTCCAGCCAATTTTCTGATAAGCGCGACATGAGACCTGACCTTATCCCGGTCAGGTGTTCTCGAAGTGTTGTCGCAAGATGAAACTCCAGTCCAGTATAAGACCAAGATATTTTGGACCTTGTGGTTGATGCTCTTACCGCAGAACTGCACATCAAGTTTGGTATTAGCCATTTTATTGTTCAGATGGAAAGCAGTTATCATGTGGGGTTTTTTTTTTTTTTTTTTTTTTCAGGTTAGGCCTAAGTTTCCAGCATTGGAAATAATCAGCCATTGTGCTAATATCTCGGGTTAGGGTGCAGCTGATGGTATGGAGGCTTGTATGCTGAACAGCCAGGGCAACATCATCCGCATACGTGAATCTCCTTGACTCTGTCACTGGTATATCTGTGGTGTATAGATTAAAGACTATCAGAGTCAGGTCAGAGCCCCGAGGGATGCCATTCTGCATTGAAAACCATGTGGGCAGGCCCCTGCACACTAATGGAGCCCTGCTGAAGTCAAGCCATCCAGTTCTTAATGTAAGGATTGGGGTGTAACATTTCAGTATGTGCTGCATGGATGCATATATGTCTCCGTGCTGACAGGCTATGGGTTCAAATCGCACAGCAGGATCGGGTTCATATTGAGTGTTGACTCTGAAATGATGGTGTAGAGGAGGTACTGTCCTATTCAAAGTATTGATAGAGAAGTTTAACAAGAACTGCAGAGTAAATATATAAAATATATATTAATCACTATGGATGATATTTCCAAAAGCACTTAAGTTATTTAGGAGCCTAAATCCCAATGAAAGTCAATAGAAATTATACTGCCAAAGTCACTTTTGAAAAATGGGACTTATGCTCCGAAACCATTTAAGCTCTTTCAGAACTTTTACCCTGAGTGTCTAAAGATAAATAGGTACCTAGCGGGCTTTTCAAAAGCAGCTAAGCAGGTAAGATGCTTAATTGCTGTTGCCAGAAATAAAGTTGCTCTGAAATCATTTCCTAACTTTTGAGTTCTTGACTTCGCGACCTTAAAAATGTTCCTTTAATACAGTTATTTGTATATAATATTTATCTAAGGGCCATAACCTGATTTTTATGCAGGACTCTCCATTGTTTCCTTTGGGGAGTTCTGTGTGAAGACTTTTAGCAGTGTGTGGTTATTAAAAGGTGGTACTCCAACTTGCAGAGCTAGACAGCAACTTTGTCACTGAACAAAAATTAACAAAATCCCATCCAGTGTGGGAAAATATGATTACAGCATAGGGGAGGCTTTTCTGGATGTTACAGAGGGCAAAATAGTAAATTTGTCCAAATCAGATAATGACAATGCCACTGTGAATTCATTCCCTCTCCCTGTACTGAAGTACACACTACTTAGGAAAGCAAATATTAAACCTGCCCAAATAATGCAATTAAAATACAACTGTGTATCATTAAAAATAGATCTGACGTGAAACACATGTAATAGACAAAAATAATATCGTTACTTTTTTATGCCTCCCTTATCTTTCCCTAATTCTCTTCCTTTCCATCTGCTGTCATCTCTGCCTATGTTATGTCTAATTTAGGCCCAGTCCTTGACTATGGTGGGACTTTGGGCCAGAGTAAGAGTCTGTGCATGCAGCTTTACGTTGTAGGCTCCTTAGGACATGAACACTCTCTTCTGCATGTCCGTAATATTTCAGGCACACTTATGGGTCTGTTTAAACAATATTATCAGTGATTTTCCTCCTCTGTCTTAGCTGAGGCTCTGATTTGTACACTTAGTTTCTTCAAAACTGGCAGCTGCCATTTCCTCACCAAGTTCCAAGTTGGGAACCAGCTGCACTTTCAAAATTGGCTAATTTGGACAAAACAAAAAATTCGTCAAATAAATAGACTTGTACTGTACTGCAAAGATGCATTTGTGGGCTGGAAAGATTTCTTTGAAGATAGTTCTTTTCTTTGCTCCCAAAATTAACTGTGGGATTAGATTATGTGCCAAAAGGAGTGCCATTGTTTGAAAGAGAAGCAGTGATGTCTGAAATGCCTAATTGAAATGTTTAGTGTAACCTGATTCTTCTGTTTGCTAAAGCAACACAGATAACTCCCCAGAGGCACCATTGTGAATGAGAGGAGATAGCAGATCTAATCACCCTCATGATCATTTCTGAAGAGTGTTTTTGTTCATTTATATCTCTCTTGTATCTTAAAGTTCAGAAGTATTTGTCCTTATTTTTAACGCAAAGTTTCCATAATTTTGAGAGTAATTCAGCCTTCCCTGAAGTGCCATCACTGTAAGGAATATATTTAACAGCAAAACACAACAGGTTGTGGTCGAAGGCTCCCCACTGATATGTTGTAATGCTCAAAGCAAAATGAAGTGCCTCCAGGCACTCAAGATGTGTAGAGGTTAGCACTGTGACCCTTCCCAGAGCTGCCATCCTACCCAATCTGGTACAATATGAAGGAGACAAGACCCTTTTGCAATCATAGAAATGTAGAGCGGGCAGGGACCTTGAGAGGTCATTTAGTCCAGTCCCCTGCACTGAGGCAGGACCAAGAAAACCTATACCATCCCTGATACATGTTTGTCTAACCTGTTCTTAAAAACCTCCGTAGACAGGGATTCTACAGCATCCCTAGGTGACGTGTTCCAGTGCTTAGCTACCCTTATAGCTAGCAAGTTTTTCCTAATAACCAATCTAAATCTCCCTGGCTGCAAACTAAGACAATTACTTCTTGTTCTACCCTTGGTGGGCATAGGCTGAGGGTGAAAATATTGTTTGGGTGTGAGGGGCTGAGGAAAACTTAATAGCTACCCAGAGAGGACCGGGGTGTTGGAAAGTGAGTCTACCCCACATTCACCGGCCTGCAGTGTACATACTGAAGTCCCCTACTACTGCCACATCGTCCTTTCTACAGGAGAGAGGGGACCTTTCTGCTCCCTAGGGGAGTGAAGCCCCTGCTATCATTCCTGGGAGGGAGGACGAGTCCCACAGTTCATGCCTCGCTGGGAGAGGACCCCTATCACCAACAATCCTAAAAGATAGGGGATCAGAGTGCAGGGGCAGAGTTCCAGGGGTGGAGCCACGAGTGACCCAGGACATAGTGGGCCCAGTCAGGTGGCTATTCAGGGGCCTGCCAAATCCTTCTATGGCATGTTTAGAGCATCCATTACTGTGGTATAGAGGTCTATGGGAAGCAATTTGGTGGTCTCAATTCCTTTCCTGCTGAACAAATATCCATGCCCGATACAAATATTTACAAATATTTTTCCAAAGCACTGCAGCTCACCACGAAAAATGAAGGGACATTTCAAGGGCAATAACTGACATTCTTAGCAGAGAGAGGCCAAAGACTGTACAGGTCAGGGAGACTGATATATTCTGTCACACACCGATCAGGGAGAAGTCATGTTGGCAGCAGTGGCTTCTGTCCCCCAGGGCTGGGTCCAGGCTCTGCGCTGGGCTGACATGGGGAAAATGGGTGGTGAGGTTGGAGAGTGGGCCTGCACTCACCCAGGGGACTTGGGGAACAAGCCCACCCAGCCCCACACTCACCCCAACAGCAGTGGCTCCCTCCTGTCCTGCGGGGCTGGACCCAGGGCTTGCAGAGACAGTTCAACTAGCTCTGTGTTCAGTCTGGGCAGCAGCAGTTCCATCCTGTCCCAGAGTGCTGGCCAGGGCCCAGTTCCCCACTGCATTCCATTGGCTCTTGGCGCTAGGAGGAGCCAGCGACTGCATCATGTGGTGCACATCAGGGCTGGGCATGTGGTGGCAGGGGGCAGATATGTGCTGAGTTTATAGATTTGGGGGGGCTGGACCCACTCTATCCTAGCCACCCGATGCCTGTGTTGGTGTGCCTGGAGAATATTGATGACTGTCTCTTTATAACAGCTTCTGACATATCTGAAGACTGATATCATGCACCTCAGTCATCCTTCTGTCCTCTAAACTAAACATGCTAAAATTCTTACCTTTTCCTCATAGATCATGTCTAAATTTCTTATAATGGCTTCTGTTTGCATGGTAGGAATGACCCTAGTTTACTGTTTCACTGACAATAATGTAATGATTATTTGGATGAGTGCTAACCAACCAACTGAAGCTGAAACACAATATGAGGAACAAAAATTGTAACTCTGCTGCTTTGTGTTACAGCACAAGTGGAACCTCTGAAGGCCTGATCTTGTGGGGGGCTGACTTTGTGCAACTTGCACTGAAGCCAACTGAACTCATGGGCATGCAGCACCTCACAGGATACAGCCCAATGAGCTTAAAACAGAGTTGCTGAAGCAGGGTTCAGGTTTCCCACTTTTTAAACTGAACAGCTTGAAGCTGATTTCTCAGACTGTAATATTACACATTTTATTTTAAAACAAGTGTTTGAAATACAATCCAATTAACCTACTTTGTGGGCTTTCAGAAATCCATGTTTTTTTTAAAAACGTACTTAAACTGATTAAAAATAGCACATTTCCTTGTTTGTTTTCATAGCAAGAGAAGTTGGGTGATATCTGCTTTTCCCTTCGCTATGTGCCTACTGCTGGCAAGCTGACTGTCGTCATTCTAGAGGCAAAGAATCTGAAGAAGATGGACGTGGGTGGCTTATCAGGTGAGTTTAAGGAAGTCTGCATGTAGCAGATACTCTGCTAACCTGTAAAGCAAAGGAACTGCTTTTCCACAATAGCCCTCTCCCTTGAGAAAGTGAAAAGTCTTGCTTATATTCTGAAGTGAATTTTGCAGTCACTGGTACTCATTGGATAGCTGTGTGCATGAGAGCCCATACATAACTTAAAAACAATCCAGTGCATTATGCATTGCATTCAGGACTTAGACAAGATCTAAACAATTAAACAGTCAGATGACACTGCAACCTCACTGTAATTTCTTCCTTTCCTGTTGCCTGGAGATAAATATGGATTATTCAAGAGGAAAAACTCTGATTATACTTCTATTGTCTTTCTAATCTCCCACCAAACCTTGAGAATGAGCTGCATTTCTCTGCAATGTTTCAGACACTGTATAATACAGGTACTTACAACAGGTCACTATACTGGCTAGTGATTGAGGTGCTGGGGGTGATTGTGTCTACATTGCAAGGGCTTGATTGTGACTGGCTCATGCACAAGGGTAGGAGGGACACCCTCTCTCTTGTTCCTATGTGCAGGGGTGGTCACAGTTGCAGTCCCTGTACTTGTGGGAGAACAGGGGTTGCTTCCTCCCTGCCCCATTGGTTGCACAATGCCCGAAAGGGGTTAGGAAAGCATGGCCCCATCTACCTTTTGGCAACAGCTCATAGTAAGGCTGGCACACTGTGGGTAGGATCATATGCCATTCTAAGGGATGGTGAAGCCTGCACATGGGAAGATTGGAGCAGGATTGTGCATCACAGTCCATTCCCAAAATCCTTTGGGAGTTGTGGAGCTCCACACTGATCTCCATTCATGGCGGTGTCTAAAATACAGAATCTAGCTAATGCATGAATTACGCATTAGCAGAAATCAAAGTGTGTGCTGTTAAATAAGATAGTTTGTACAAGGAGAGATCTTACAAAAAGTTTTTTTTTATTCACCTCATGTTTAGAAGAGACTATTTGTAATTTCTCATCAGTTTATACAAACACAATCGGAATGGGGTTGTTTCTAATAACAACTAGGTCATGGTCTAGAAATAGAAACCTTTAATGATGTCACTACGGTGGAGAGAGGACTGGAGACTATACCATAGGGAATGATCTCCAGTTGGCAAGGAGATGATGGATGAAATGATCTCATAGGTATGTTTTGCTTATTTCTACAAATCTATGTTAGGACTAGAAAGAGTTGTGTCGAATATTCATACAGAACTCAGGAACTTGCTCAAACGATGTACTGCATTTGATAAACTTAAGGAGGGAAGGTCACAAAGTGAGGAAATCTGAGTTCCTCACTAGCTGCCTAGGTCCCTTCTTTTTCCCACCAAATTTTGGGTCCCCACCCTCCCCCACTATGTGCCATTTTTTTGTCTTCAGGGAAACAAGGTGATCTCCCTTCCCTTGTGATACTTCCTGTGCCTTTGGGGGCACAGATATCCACTACTCCTATCTTTATAGAGGGACTGCCAGCCTGGGTCATAGTCCCTAACTTCTACTTACAGGAAAATAGAAGGTGGAAACACTTCCATTTTCATCACATCGAGCTCTGTAATAAGCCAAGAGGCAGCAAGTACCCTTAAGGTTTAGCATAGTAATTAGAGATGCCCTAGGAAATCACTATCTATCATGTGCTATCAGTAATGTATTCACAGACCATAACGATAAGACAGACAAACTTGTATTTTTAAGATAGCAGACAAGTGAACATCCATAATGAAGATTCATAGATTTTAAGACCAGGAAGGATCACATGACCATCTAGTCTGACCTCTGGCATTACACATTTTATAGAATTTTCCCCAGCAATTCCTAGATGTAATGCAATAACTTCTGGTTGAGCTAGAGCAAATCCTTTAAAAAGATATCCAGGTTTGATTTATAGCTTCAAGTGGTGGAGAATTCACCTCATTTTCTGGTGTGTTGTTCCAATGGTTAATTCCCTTATTAATTCTTTTATTGAAACTTTTGCTATTCTGAATTTGAATTTGTCTAACTTCATCTTCCAGCCATTAGATTTTTTTATGTATTTGTCTGCTAGATTAAACTGCCATCTACTATCAGAAATCTCTTCTCGTTGGTAGGTACTTATATACTGTGATCAAGTCACCCCTTGACCTTCAGTTTGGTAAACTTAATAGATTGAGCTTCTAAAATCTTTCACTGTAAGACAGTTTTCCTGAACCTCAAATCATTCTTGTGTCTCTTTTCTGAATCGTTTCTAATTTTTCACAATCCGTTTTGAAACGTGGACAATGGAGACGTGGTACTGCACAGGAATAGCCTCATCAATGCTGCATATGGAATGAATTGCAAATAGATGCTAATGTGCATCTTCTTTGAGCCTTATACTGTGATCCTTTCAATAGCATTTTTTATTACTTTGTATTATAACCTATGATCAGGTTCACATCATGGGGTAAGTCTTGTGACTCAGTGACAGGGCAGAGAGTCAGGACATCTGTATTCTACTCCAGGCTATGCTACAAACTTACTGATACTGGAAAACAGTAATTCAACTGTGTAAGTAGTAATGGGACTACTCATGTGAGTAAGGGGATCACAATGTGGCCCTAACCTCTATGTACCTTGGCGCTTTCATTTGTTGAAAAGGGATGATAATTCCACAAAACTGTTTTGTGAGATTTACAAACCTTAATGAATTAAAAGCATTCTGTGAATTTCAGATGGAAAATGTTATCTTAAAAATGATTTGCAAATAAGCATGTTTAGTATTGCTCTAAGTGCTGGAATGCCTCAAATAGTGCAAGAGATTATTTCTAGAAGGGAATTACATTCTGCGTTCCTTTGCTAGGACCAAGCCATCCTAAAGATACTACCCCTCCTCGGCAACAAGCAAACCCAACAGGACCTAGCAGTTGTAAATGGTGGGGTCTGAAAGTCACTGGTCTGAGGTCAGCTGTAGAAATATGAATTTCTGCCAGAGCCTGTTTATTTGGAGCCTTTCAGAACATAATACAAAACCTATTCTAAGGTAGATGATTAAAAAGAATAGAATAGAATTAAAATAAAAAACTAATCAAGATGATTGATCACAGATGGCAGCGTATTACAGTCCTCCATGCTGTTGACCATCATCATTTTGCAACACATGAATTGAGATCCCCTCCAAAAGAGTTTTGTTTGCCTGACAGTCACAAATAGCAGCAAATACAATATCTCTAATATAAAAACCAAGGCCTTGTCTACACTACACAGTTCTGTCACAAAAGTCAGCTTTTGTCAACAAAACAGCAGAGGTGTACACCCGGAAATGCTCCTCCTGCCAATCCCCTGTTATGCCGACCTAATAAAACCACCTCAACGAGAGGCATAGGACTTATGTCGGTGTAGTAAGGGTGACACCATGACTGTGTAGATGCTGCGTTCCTTACAGAGGCTGTTAGCTGTCATTCTTGTCTGCTGCCTAGTCTCTGCTCCAGGCTCCCCACTCCCTACCGGGAACCCTGCTGCCCTCTGGCTCCCTGCTCCCCCCACGGGAAGCCTGGCAGCCAGCTGGACTCCAGGTGTAGATCTCCCTGCCGGAGGCGAGAAACCCTGGGCAGCCTCCCCCTGCTCCTGGCTGGGAGCGTGAAGGTGAGAAGCCCTGGGGGGCAGCTGGGCTCCCAGTGGGGAGCTGCATGGAGCTGAGAGCCCTCGCTCTGAGTCCCCCACAATGCCCTTCTTCAGTCGGAGGAAGCGCTCCTGGCGAGGATGTGCACCTCCGACGGAAGAGGGAGGGTAGTGTGGGCATCAGTAATTACTGCGATGGCTGTAAGTCAGCCTAAGATAGGTCAACTTATCTTTGTAGTGTAGGCATAGCCTAAAGGTGACATAATGTCGGTTTAAAGTGGGAGAGTTGTTTTTACCATTGAATATCTCTCTCCCACATAAATCATGCAGAAGCAACTTTCAAAACCAAGACCCAGATTCTGCCCCCACCTCACACTAAATAGCATCTTACTCTGCAAGTAGAACTACTCTTGGAATAAGATGTTATTCAGAATAAGTTGGGGTGGCAGGATGTGATCCCAAGAAATGAACTCCTTTCCCAGTATAGTTTTTGATTTCTGTCCCCCAGAAGCAAAAATTGCTTTTCATTTTGTAAAACTGCATCACAGTGGAGGTGGGAATATGTGAACAATCAAACATGATCTTAAGCTGAATATTGCCCACACATTCAACAGCACTTACTGTCACTCGGAGGAGGCCATTAGCAGGAGATGGAAATTATGTAGGTGTCACATGGAAAAAAAATCTTAAAAGTTTGTGAAAAATAGAGAAAAGTCTGCTGTTTTTCAAGTTAAAAACCATTTTATTTTTTGTTATCCTTTCCTGTTTTAAGAAGGGCATGTGAAAGGGGGAATAGGAAGGGATATGGCATTATGTTACATCTGAACTCTGCGCCCCACAGAAGAGTTTGTTACCTGTATGGCATGTTCAAAGGAGGAGGAGCACCCCAGCTCCTGTGGAATTCTGACATGGGCATGCTTCTGGGCAGCACACACATTGCAGGTGCATCAGAGAGAGGGCAGCAGGTTTCCTTCACCTTTTGGGTTTTGTTGCTGGTGTTGGTAAATGTGCAGTGCCTTTTTCACATGGAGGAAGATCCCTATGCAGCATTTTAAGGGGGTAGGAACTAGTAACCTCAGGGTATGTCTACTCTGTAGCACACAGACTCACACTAGCAGGTCGGGAGCTATAATGCTAAAAATAACAGTGAGGACATCATAGTTTGGGCTGGAGCTTGGGCTTGACCCCCTAGGCTTCAGAGCCCCAACTCCAGCCCAAGACATAACAACCACATTTTTATTTTTAGCACACTAGCTTGCAGGGGTGGCTCTAGGCACCAGCAAAGCAAGCACGTGCTTGGGGCAGCCCATATGCAGGGGCAGCAGGGATCCAGCATGGGAGCTGAGAACCAACAGGGGGCCCTGGGAGCTGTAGTTCCTTGGTTAGCTCCCTGCCTATAGAGCCAGTCCTGGAGCAGGGAAAGAATTACATTTCCCACCATTCCCTTGGCCACTAGCAACAGGAAAGGGGGAGGGAGTGAGGAAGCTGAGACCTCATTCTACAGCCTGCTGTGAATGGAGAGCTGCACTGTGAGTAGGGATACCATATTTTAACATTCAAAAAATAGGATACTCCACGGGGAGGGAGGGAGGGTAGCCCCACCCTGCCCCCCTCCATTCCCTCCGACTGCCCTCCACAGACACCCCAACCCATCCAACTCCCCTGCTCCTTGATCACCCCCTCCCAGGACCCCTGCCCCAACTGCCCCTCAGGACCTCACCCCCTATCTAAGCCCCACTGGTCCTTGTCCCCTGATTGCCCCCTCCTGAGACCCCCCCTAAATTCCCCCCCAGGACCCCACCCCCTTCCTGTCCTCTGACAAACCCCTGGGACTCCCATGCCTATCCAACTGCTGCCTGTCCCCTGAGTGTCCCCCCGAACTTCCGCCCCATCCAACCCCCCTGCTCCCTGCCCCTTGACTGCCCCCCCCGGAACTTCCTACCCCTTCTCCAACCCCCCAGCCCCCTTACCGTGCCACTCAGACCAGTGTGTCTGGCTTCGCGCAGTGCCAGACACGCTGCTGCATACATGCTGCCGTGCTCCCCTGCGGAGCCACAGCCCCCTCCCCCCAGCACCTGCCTTCCAGATTTGATCACCTCAAAATTCAGGAGTGCTCAAGCTCAGTTACTTCATTTCTCCCAAATCAAATATACTGATCCACTGTAACTTGCTATAGAAAAAGTAGGATAAAACTGAGCAAGAAATGCTTCCCAGTGGTTATTAGGACTGGAATTGCTATTTTCAACAGCCATTGCCTTTTGTTTGTTTGTTTAAAAGGAAGACAGTGATATCGCATTGGGAAATTCCCCATAGAAAGAAAGAGTGGAACAAAAGAATAATAAAGGCACCTCAGCTTTTCCTCATTTATGGAGGACAGTCTTATAATATGCATCCAGATATCCTCCAATCACACAAGCTGAAAATTGTTCCACTTTACTGCAGTTCTGTAACCATATGGGAACCAATTCTGTCTGTGTTTTGTGCACATCCAAAATTCCTGCTGAATGACCTGCCCTGGGAGCAAGTTACCAGTGACCCAGAGCTGCAGGGGAAGGAGGGTGCAGGTGGTGGGGGGAGAGCCCAGGGCTGGGGCGGCAGGAGGTGTGTGTGTGGGGGCAATGGTAGGGGGAAGTCCAGGGCTGGGACGGCAGGGGGGGTGCGGGTGGGGGGGGGGAGAGCCCAGGGTTTGGGCACCAGGGGGGGGGGGGGGGGGGGGGGCGGGGAGGGGGCCAGGGCTGGGGGGGGGGGGGGGCCAAAATTTTTTTTGCTTGGGGTAGCAAAAAACCTAGAGCCGGCCCTGCTAGCTTGAGTTGCACTAGCATGAGGCTGTCTAGCTGGGCTGGGAGGTTCAGTGTAGACATACCCTCCGTCTTCCTCTGCCCCTCTTCCCCCACATAGAACTGGCCATGATGTCGCCCAATAGCTTCCTAAACCTTAATTTAGCAATTTGTAAAATTGTTGTTGTTCTAAGACACCCCTGTTCAGGACAGCATTTTAATTTACCATTATAGTCAGTGGGATTTAAGGACATACTTAAAGTTAATCATGCATTTAAGTGCTTCCCTAAATAGGGATGGGCTGAAATGCTTTCTGGAATGGGCAATAAACTTCTAGGCCTTAAACTTAATTGCAACATCAGGCAGCAACTAAAGCAAGCCTTAGCTTGAAAACTGGAACTGCTTGGTCCTAGCTCATCAGCTCAACAGAACAAGTGGAAATTCTTGCTTTTGCTGGATTAAGGCTTCTAGCAAACAATTATATATGTTTAAAAATGACATTTTTAATATTTTATTGCACTTTGATATCTGGAAAGTGTTATCTAGAAATGTTGGGTGTGAAAAGATTGTCTCTGTTTGCCAACATTTGGTAAGACCTTGCTACATAGTTTTATAAGTAAAATTTTCAGAAGCATCTAAGTAATTTAGGCACCTAAGTCCCTTTGCAAGTCAATGGGAGATAGGCTCCTAAGTTCTTTAGGAGCTGTTCAAAATTTCATCTATATTATTTGGACAAGTTAAAAAGATTTCAAAAATGGGTTGCAACTCAGCCCCTCCATACAGCCCACAAAGTAAGCCCAGATTTACAGCCTCCTCCCTGCAGATACTGTCTGCATTTCCCCAGCAGGCATAAAGCCTGTGTGGCAAGCTCCTATGACACCTGAGCATAAAGGGTGAAGAGGGGCATGGCTGGAGTGCACTGCATTGGACAGCTCTAATCTATGCCAGAGTCAGGATTAAAGAAGAATTGGGAAGAGAATAGAATTGTAATTGGCTCCTTGATGGTCCTTTCTGCAAAATCAAGCAGATCTTGGCATAAAAGAGAAACTGGCCCATAATCCAGCCCATTATGTTTCTAAACTAATCTCAGTATTAATGGATTATAAATAGAAAATACAATCAGGTTTTCAGCATCTTTTTGTCGGCAAAGCAAAATACCATAAACATAAAACTATCCCAAGGGATCAAATTTATATTACAACAGAAATAAAGCTACAGTTTCCTGTAATTAGAAATCTATTTTCAATACCACCTTCACATTTAAAAGGCTTTCTTGGGTGTCTTATAAAAAAAAAAGTCATTGACAAGAAAAAAATAGTTTAGAGTCAGAATTTTTGAAGAGATAGTGAATGCTCATGAATTATGCAAGTCAGAACTTTCATTTTAATAACTTCATTAAAATATAAAAAACCTTAAAAGCCAGCCAACATGAATACATATAATATTATAGAAGAGAAATACATTGAGTGCTGTGACCTTGCTACCAGCCATATTAAAAGAATAACGCGAAAATCCTTAGAGGAAAAGAAAAGAGATTTATTAATGGGCAAAATTAACAATAAAAAACAAACACCACCACAACTACATATCCACCTATATTAATCCTAAAGACCCCATCAGAGTCTTTACACTCTGTACAGAAGCTATCCAGCCATCTTAGGGTTGTCTGTAATGCCTATCACCTTAACATCTAAGCTGTCACTGACTGGCAGAAACACAGGCAAAAGATGAGTGCAGCCTGCATAGTTATCTAATCCCTCCTGAACAGCCTCATGTGTGACCCCAAGATAAATTCTGTTTGTGTTAGATTGTCCACCTGCGGGGGGGGGGGTCAACTCAAAATAACCAGGTATCATCTTCATAGCACTCTTGTGTTGAAACTGACTCTTCTATGTTGATCAAAATAGCACCTAATGATGTCCTCCATATCACTGTGTAGACAGAAATTTACCTCGCTGATCCCAGCCTTTCTCTGCTCTGGCATAGCTGGTAATTTCTGTGCAGTCTTTTACCTGCACAGAAATTACCTGGCAAATTGCTATTTCGGATTATAGAAAAGGCCTAAGGGAGTTGGTCCGTCCAATCCAACTCTGTCCATTCCATCCATCAGTTGATTGTTTTCCTCAACCGCGGAAGCCAGTTCTGAGGCTGAAAGCTTCAGGGATTTGACATTTATATGGTCTAAAAATCTCCATATTATATCAAAATTAAGAGCTGCAAACCCTCATACTTCAGGGCATATGTCAGCCTGGGTTAGGAAGAAACTTTCCTTATGGATAGATTTTCCTATGTTTGTTCATTTGTGGCGTGAGTGGACGAGGGGAAGAGAGGGTTGCACTTTCCACTGAATCATCTGCTACAGGCGACTTGACTGCAACAGCATATTGAATTAGATGGGTCATCTAAAATATGGCAATTCCTACTAAGAAGGGACATTATTTCAGCAGAGTCAAATTGTTCTGCTATGTTTTCTTGCAGTGCCTAGGGTGAGAAATAGATTGTACATGCCGATTAATGATTAAATTAGAATTGTACCGAGCTTGTAAACATTGCTCTCAGAAGCTTTAATACAAGCCCTTTACTACAAGCAAAAGACATATAGATTCATTCAGGATTTACATACAGTAGCTATTTTAGCAGCTGGATTATTTGAGAAGGGAGAGATTTCTAATTACATGTATAAACACCTATAGTAATACACGTTGACCAAGGATAGAGTGATCAACAATCAGCTGGTCAGATTGATAGATGAACCTTGTAAGCAAACTGCTCATTATCTCAACTTCAGATCCGCAAAGAAAAAAAAAATGTGGAGGAGGAGGATTTATCCTTCCAGTGCTAATTTTCCATTCCTTCCCTTTCCACTTTTAAAAAGTAGTAATCTTGCCTTTTTAAAACTAGATTTTCTCATTTGGTCTAATTTTAAGAGGGTTTTTGTTTAATTTATGTTGTACACCTCTACCCCGATATAACGCAACCCGATATAACACGATTTCGAATATAACACGGTAAAGCAGTGCTCCGGGCGGGTGGGGCTGCGCATTCCGGCGGATCAAAGCAAGTTCGATATAACGCAGTTTCACCTATAATATGATAAGATTTTTTGGCTCCCGAGGACAGCGTTATATCGGGGTAGAGGTGTATTTGTTTTTATTCTGTTGTACAGCAACCCTAAGCAAGAGGAAGGCCTATCAACATATAATTATTATTAACTTATTAATAATTATTTTATTAAAAATGTAGTTCTTAATAGCCAAGATTTGGCTTAACTCTACAAGAACATCATAACAATACGAGCAGCTGTGAAATAGATTCAGAAATACTGTAGCTAGTGTTGCAGTGCTGGAGTTCTTGAGGCGATTAGTCAAACAGAGTTGCACATAGGCTTACCAGCAGGTTTAATTTGCTTTCAATAATGCTGAAAGCTGCCGCAGTTGAGATACTGGCTGTAAAGCTGCTGCCTATTTCTTGGTTTTGCTATAATTGTTTATAAGAAACAATTTTTAAAAAAAATATTATGCTAAAATCAGGGAAAAAAGAACCAGAATAAATATATTTTTAGATCAATGCTTAAATTTTGGCAAAAGCTTGAAAAATATAGTTTAGGATTTTGGGGGTGAGGGAGGGACTCCGTAATGCCACATGATCTGTAAAGCACCACAAGCATTTTATTGACATTGCTGTGCACTTCAAGTTCTAGGGAGCTTGTATTACTTTCTAATGAAATTATAAAACTGATTTGAAAATCTGATTACACATTACTTACATTTTACATGCTTTTTTCCCCTTGTCTAAGCCGTGTGTGGGCAGGACAGGTGATTGATGTGTACTATTTTGTGTGTGACTGTTTTATAGGCTTCCCTGTTCTGTTTGTAGGTGGGAAACTGGCATGTGTGTGCATCTCAAAGGAAAGGGAAAAAGTCACAAATTAGAGCCTTGATCCTATATTCCCACTGAAGTCAGTGGTAGTTGTTTACAGTAATGAGAATTGAGACATCTAATGCCCAATACTGTGCTGAAAATATACCTGTGAATGTATAGGAAATGGTGGTTCTGGCACTTCTATTGCTAATGTATACTTTTCTTGTAATAAAATATATAGGAAAATGGGTTACATATTTCTTATTCTCTAGCAGTATTGTCAGTTTATATATACTTTTTCAGGTGGTTTGTTTGTGGAAATTTGTTTACTAGTCTGAAGACTCAAGGTTCATCAAATATGTTAGAAAATGTGTACTTGTCACTGGGAGATTAGATTGCCAAACAAAAATAAAAACAAAGTTCCAAGTTACAAAACTATGCCATATCAAAGCTCTTCTGTTTCAAGGTAAATAAAATTAGGAGAACAACATGATTTCTTCTCTCATTGAGTCCAGGCTCCTCCGCTTTCAGTTATCCATTTCCTCTTCTGCTTTCTGTGAACGTCAGCTTGTTTCTATAACATAATGTGCCTCCACGGCATTCTCTCCCCAGCAACTTTACATGTCCTGGTTTATTTCCATAACCCTGCAGAAGTGACAGAGAAATCAGGATCATGGGCCTTGGTCGTACCTGGGCAACACAAGCCAAGCTGTCTTTGGGCTACTGTGTACAAAGGGGTAGAATATCCATGACAGTAACTTAGTTACATGGGAATTAACCACTTAAGAGGATAATCAAATAGCTATGGAAAGTGTAGAATTACCATTTTTGCCTCTTCCAAAAGTAGGACGATGATGATGGAGCTGAGAGAGCAGTGTGTATCAATAGCTGCATGGTACAGTTTCTTGATTGCCCTTCTACGACAGCTGTGGCCCTGAAATCTCCAGTCCTTTTATTCTAGATGTTATCAACCTAAATTACAGATTTGGGGGGAGGGGAAAGGAATTAAGAAGAGCTGAGTGTACCTCATTATGCAAGAAAGTCACTATGTCCATTCACTTGGGATCATAGTAAATGAGGAAGACTGGGGGCATCATTAGAGTTCAGTGGCCAATGGAAATAAAAACATCAGTGTTTTGAGTTTAAAGATCTGCTATCCATTGAGAGTGCTTGTTGCTCCCAGCACATTAGTGAATTATCAAAATTAACTGGGTAAAATGCCCATGACTGACTGCTCTTTTGAGACTATTTTTCATTGCATTGGGTAGCTTCTTGTTAGTACATCTGACAACAGTGCTGCACAAGTTTTGAGCACCACAGTTTAGGAAAGATGAGGATAAACTGGTGAGAGTCCAGAAGAAAGCAACAAAAATGATAAAATGTTTAGAAAACCTGAGGGCAGGTTAAAAAAACTGGGTGTGTTTACTCTTAAGAAAAGAAGACTGAGGGAGACCTGATAAAAATGTGTTAAGGGCTGTTGCAAAAAGGATGGTGGTCAATTGTTCTCCATGTCTACTGAAAGTAGGACAAGAGGTAATGGGTTTAATCTGCATCAAGGGAGATTTAGATTAGATATTAGAAAAAAAAATCTAACTATAAGGATAGTTAAGAACTGGAATAGGTTAACAAGGTAGGCTGTGGAATTCCCATTATTGGAGGTTTTTAAGAACATGTTGGACAAACACCTGTCAGGGATGATCTAGGCATACTTGATCTTGCCTCAGAACAGAGGGCTGAACTAGATGACTTCTCAAAGTCCTTTCTAGCCCTATATTTCTATGATTCTCTTAAAAGAATAAATACTTTATGCCTTGTAACGAGCATATTTAATAGGCTGTGTCCCATGGTTAGTATAAACCATACAAAATTAAGTATATACAATACTTCATAAGCGCTTAACCGCATCTGAGTGTATCAGGTATGTCTTTAGCAACTGGGTAATGTTTGCATAAGCAGGTGCAATGGGGGCACAGCAAATGAGGTTAAATTAAAATAAATTATACTAATTCATAATGCTCTTTATTGGCAAAAATACAAATTTTCAAATAATTTTAAAGGGAAAGAAAGCTCAGGAGAATTACCCACTTCCCATGTTAAGACGCATCAAGCAAAGCAAGGATGCTGAAATATTTTATAATCATTTGAATAATGAGTTGATATGAGGAAAAAAACCCTAAGACTGAAATTTTTAAATTAAGGCACCTATAGTCCCTGGGGTGGGATTTGAGCATCTAATTGTCTTAGGTTCCCTTGAAAATTCATAGAGTCATATATTTTAAAGCCAGAAAGGATCATTAGATCATGTAGTCTGACTCCTGTAAAACAGAGGCCATAGAATTTCCTCTTGTTATTCCTGTACTGAGCCCAATAACTTGTGGTTTGACTAAAGCTTATCTTCTAGAAAGACATCCAGTCTTAAAGACTTCAAGAGATCGAGACAATTTCACTTGCCTTGGTAGTTTGTTCCAATGGTTAATTGCTTTCACTGTTAAAATCGTTTGCCTTGTTTGTAATTTAAATTTATCAGGCTTTAACTTCCAGCCATTGGTTCTTATTATACCTTTAAAAAATCCTTTAGTACTAGATATTTTTTCACCTTGAAGATACTTATATATTATAATCAAGTCACTTCTTGATCTCCCTTTTGATAAACTAAACAGATTGGGCTTCTTGGTCTCTCACTGTAAGATTATTTTTTTCTAGCCCTCAAATCACTTTTGTGCCTTTTCTCTGCACCCTTTGCATTTTTTTAGTGATAAGCATGGGCTTGCAACATGTAGATTTTTTTTAAGATCAGAAGCTATGGCTGTGCAGAAGATGGGGGAGGGCTAACTCAGTGGTTTGAGCATTGGCCTGCTAAACCCAGGGTTGTGAGTTCAATCCTTGAGGGGGCCCACTTAGGGATCTGGGGCAAAATGGTCCTGCTAGTGAAGGCAGGGGGCTGGCCTCGATGACCTTTCAAGGTCCCTTCCAGTTCTAGGAGATAAGATATCTCCATTTATTTATATGAATAAAGGTTTGTTTGACTTCACGATAGCATCTGCAAAGTGTTGTAGAGCAAAACTGGTTATAGAGTATTGGTGGGATAGGGTGAATGGTTAGAAAAAAGTTTCATGTTACTTTGTAGATAAAATCATTTGGATGTTTACAGAATTGTCTACTGCAATGGAAACACAGCACTGTTTTGAGGGGAGTCTTCTCTTCTTGCTACTTTCACTCATGGTCCCTCATGCTAGGGCTGCTCCAAGTTAAAGGGGTCCAATGGCAATTAGACCAATGTCCTTCCTGGCTGGTGAAGGCAAGTAGGGAAGTACTGTCTCAGTTGTTGCTGGAAATTGTCCATGTTACCTTGTGTGTATGCATGTGGAGGTGGGAGCTATGGTGATGGCTATTCTTAAGAATGTTATTATCTGGCTGTGGTGCGGTCCCTGAGGTGCAACCTGGATTATGGGACTGCTGAGCCCTCCAAACCCACCAACCTGGGTTGCCTCTCACATTGTGATGCTGATGTCAAGCTACAAGCCTCTGAAAGGCACTGCACTCACACAGACATCCACAGGCAGGGATATGCCTAACTAGTTTCATGAATGATCTCCCAGCTAACCGTGAACCATCAATAGGGAGGCTCCAGCCAATTCCCCCCCCCCAGCTTCCCAGTCTTGCACCCCAGAACTGTACTATGTTGCACTGGTCAGAAGCTTGGCCAGTGTAAACTTAGTTTGCCACTTCGTCAAAGGAAAGTGGACATGCACCAGCCTTTGTTATCTGAGCAGATTTCCCAAGCGCTTTAGACAAATTCACTTGTAAGGATAAAACATTAAGATAAGTTTATTAACTACAGAAAGATAGATTTTAAGTGATTATAAGTGGTAGGCACAAAGGTCTGAGATAGTTACCTTAAGAAAATAAGAAGTTAACATGCATTCTAAATCCTAAACTTTTAGTGTAAACAAGAGTTGAATCAAACCGCTTTTCTCACCCTGACAAATGGTACAAGGCTGGAACTACCTTCCCGCTTGGGACCAAACTTCCTCAGTTCAAAGTCTTTGTCCTCCAGACATCCTTCCAGGTGTTGAGTTGGGTGGGGGGAGAGAGAGAGGCCAAGTGATGATGTCACTGTCTCTGTCCAGCAGTTAGAAAGATCTTTGCTGTGACAAGGGAGGTCAATCAGTCCCCATTGGTCAAGCAGTCTCTATTGTGTATGTGCCTTCTCTAAGGACTCTCTGGAATAGTGGATTGTGTGTTGATGAGTCATTAATGCCATCTGGCTATTGATGGCTACTCCTTTGGTGTAACTGAAAGGCTGGTTATGAGTGTTCCCAACCTCACAATATATTTCACTAACACATATAGCAATACTTCATAAATTTACATATAATGATAGCACTTACAATCCAACAGGATATTAATGTTTAACAGATTGAGACTTTTAAAATGATACCTCACAAGGTATACTTTGTACAAAACATATCATAATTAGAAAACAGTAGTGAATATGGGGCTTTCAGGGTGCTACTTTGAGGTATGGAGTGTCACACTGGCCTCTATTCAAGAAACCAAAATTCAATGAGGATAAACAATTGGCCTGGTTGAAACCTTTTACTGTGTTGGGATTAGTCACTGAAAAGGTTGTAGTAGAGCCATTCCGGAAATTTCTTGAATCTGCAGATTTCTTTGACTTCTGTCAGGCAGGTGTCAATCCTGGGTGTGGGGTAGAAACTGCTCTTATAGCACTAGTAATTGATCTCCTCTTGTCCATTCATTATGTTAAAGGGCCTGATTCTCCTCACACTTACACCTCTGTTAATCAGGAGTAACTCTTGGGGTGAGGTGTTTTGCACTGTTGTAAATTGGAACAAGTGGGAGAAGAATCAGGTCCCAAGTGTCCATGCTCTCCTTTTTAGCTCTGTCAGCAGCCTTTACCCCCACTGACCACATGTTTCTGCAGACTTATCTTTGGACTCCAGCTTGGGTGGGACAGCATCACTCCTAGGTGCCTCCATTTTTATTTCCCTGAGAGGAGTTAGAGGGTAATGGGTGGGCAATTGCTCCTCTGCATGTAAGATAACATAGGGGTCTATTCTGTCCTTCCTGTTGCTCAATGGGTATAAGAGGCTGTTGGGAGGGTTAGTGAGGAGACAGAGACTACAATGTAACTCCGTATGTTCATGTCTCTGCCTCTACCATATCTGACTTGGTTGGAATTCCTCTCCGAGTGCAACTTTGTTTACTTTCTGGGCGCATTGCAAGGCCATCTTTTTTCCCAGGCATGTGGGAAGCAGGTTTTATTTCTCTGCTTGCTGTGGAGGAGGCTTTATTTTGTTATTAAGTCATCTGGGGCACATTTGTTCATTTATTGCAAAGATATTCATAGTGAAAATTAAAATGATGTATGTGTCCAGTTCCCCCCCCATCACCCCCCCAAACCTAGGATAAATGATCTTTTATGTTTTTTTAATCAAAATCAATTAATCAATCAGCACATCTCCCATGTACCCTGGTCCCACCCTTCTCTGTCTGTCTAATATATTTATGCCATAATATCTAGGCGTTGTCACAGTCAACTCAAAATCCTACAGAGGATGGGCTTTGCACTGATGGGAGTACCCCAATGCCCTCAAATAAGCTGACCAAAGACAAAGCTGAATATAGTTCTATACATATATATACACACATATAGGACTATATTTTTTATATATATATATATATATATATATATATATATATATATATATATATTTTAAAAGATCGTACATTGTTCTGTACAACTGCAAACTGCAGAGACAAAAATTCTTTGCTCATTTGTGTTTCACTCTGTTCCAATTTACTTATTGTGTGTCTGGTTTCAAGCCCTGGCTAAAAGAAATTAATACAGTTTTTCTTTTTGGTTTCTATACTGTTCATAACCATTCCTAGAAGCCATTACATTCCTCTTCATTTCTGATTGTACTGTATCCAGAGAGGACCCTGAATCTGGGGATTGCGTTTCAACAGCCAGACTGAGTGACCTAAATCGTACAGATTTTATAAAGCACTTTCTGCAGCTTCTGTTCACTCTTGATTTCAGCACAGAACACACAGAGTCCCTAAGCCATTGCTATTTGCATAAGGGTTTGCTTACTTGGAGTCATTCCTAGTATAGACACATTGACTTTCCTTGTTTACATTCTGTTTGCTATATTTTCCCCTTGTTTACAGTTTTAGCATATTTGAATGCTGATAGAAGATGAAAAGGAAGAATAGAATCACCCAAAGTGCTGCTGCCTGACCTACCCAACACACATCTTGCTTTTAGAAAAACCCAATCATTCTTCAGCAGTGCTTTGAGGTACATTCAAATCTGCTTTGGCATCTGTCCAGCCCTGCATAATATCAAGCAGGGGACGTCCTGTCTGAGAGAACAGATTGTTAGTTCAATTATACTCCTGAAATTGAGTTAAATTTCCATGAAATCTGCTTCAAAATGTGAAGAGCCCCAGGGGAATTTTTTTGTTTGTCTGCTATTACAGCAATCGGGCATATCAAATGGAAGAATGACATATATTGTATACGTGAGTGTTCTGTATGCTGTTTGTGGTTGTTTATTTCACGTGTTGGGTAACAAGGCAAAGGTGAACTGCTGTAGCTTGAGAATGTTGATAGTGCTGCCATCTAAAGACAAAATCCAGCTGTTGTACATGCCTCAGTAATGAGAAAGGAGGAGCTGTGACTTTTTTACATTTAATTGTATAATAATGTTATTATATTATAACCAAAAGGAAATTAGGAGTGCTTTAAGAGTCTACCTCTGTACAGATGACTAAAGGAATTCCTCAACAAGATAGCAAGCTGTTTATATCGTAGGTTTGGGTCAATAGTTTTTAAAATGACCCTTATATATTGTACTACCTGGAATCTTCAGGACCGACTTGATAGCAACCACTCTACTAGTACCTTATGTTGTTGTTGCTAGAATAATAACAATATTTCCCCATGAGCATCACATCTGGTGCATACACAAGCATGATGAGGTTTCCCTGAACTTTACTGCATCACACAACTTTTAGTTCACTTTCTGGCAAAGGGACATACGGGTGCAACTTTTTTGGCAGTGACCCAAATATCCATATGGTACAAACTTGCTCTGCATTGATTTCAATATTGTTTTAATAAAATATATTCTTCTAGTTACATGGATCCTGTCACGCCTGGTTTTACATGTTTTACCTTTGATTTTCACTCTCCATTTCTATATTTTCTCTAAAGTTTGAAAACAGTATTTCCCCCTCCACCTGTTTTGTCCTTTCCTTTACAATGAACATTTATTTTCCTGCCTCCTAACTTCACACATTTCTTGGGAAACACAAGCCAACACAGCTTTAACTTACCTTGGGTCAGAGTCTACCACTCCTTCTCAGGTTGATAACATACATACTCACAAATTGTCCCATTGATTTCAGTGTATAACTTGCCTCCACCTTCAGTTTTTGAAACATCCTTGTTTAAAAAAAGGTCAGCAGTGTCAGCACAGGTTTGAGAAAAGGGTTTGCAATTTAGCTAGAGCTCTCTCTGATGGGTAGATAGCTGCCTCTCAAGAATCATCAAGGAACTTTGTCTATTATTTATTTTTAATTTCTTGGTGACAGTTGGTGGGTTTTTGTTTTTAGCTTGGAGAGGGTTGGGGGTGGTTGTAACAGTTTTGTAAAATCCAGAGGACCTTTTCCAATATGCCAGTTCTAAGAACGGTCAAATCTAGGTCTTGAGAGTGTCCCTTTTCGTTGAAAAATGAGAGAAATAAATGCTTATTAATGTCTATGCTGTATCTTAGGCAATTCATGGCTTTTAAAATATTCTGCATTTTACTTGTAAGGCAGTAACTTTTTTTTCATTTAAGTATAGCACTCTTTGATTCTTTCCTGCAATTTTCCTGTCAAGTTTTACTTGCAGAGAATGAAATTAGACTGTATAGCACATATTCCAAAATGGAATTTAAGGCATAGAAAAACAACAACATATGATCAGATATTGCCTAGCAAGCTTATCAGATATTGTCTAACAAGCTAATCAGAATGTAGGAAAGACAATAGGATATACTAGAAACAATAAATCACTTGATGACTTAATTAGGTTAGCATGACTTCCAGACAGTGATATACTGTAGTTTCTTAAAACCAAATCTCTAAGAAAAGTATTTGAAAGTAATGACATGCAAGTTGTCAGGAAGGCAATAAGCTTGGCTTTCCAAAGGACACCAAGAGGTGCAAGCTATGCATCACCACAGATTGTTAAGGCTGAAAGCATGCTCACAGGATGGGTTTGATAAAGATCATAAAACACAAAGTAACGTAGAACAGTACAAGCTGTGCAGTATCCACACTAATCTACATAAAGCTTGTGCATGTATTTATTTATTTATTTATTCATTCATTTTTGGCATGCACTCTTTCTCTGGACAGGTCTAAGTAAGCCCAAGTATTAAGATTGGTTCAAATGCATATTTTTTCAAGCTTTACATCAACTCATTTACAGGATGACAGAGGGTAGACATGGATGGTAGGAGAGAGATCACTTGATCATTACCTGTTAGGTTCACTCTCTCTAGGACACCTTGCATTGGTCACTGTCGGTAGACAGGATACTGGGCTGGATGGACCTTTGGTCTGACCCAGTATGGCCGTTCTTATGTTCTTACATTCTTTTACACTGCTTTGACAAGTAAAGGAACCTTCAACTGGACAGAAATCTCCCCACATAATACCCCTTGTTTATTAATTAAAGACACTTTAATTCATATAATACCTTCTAATGCAAGTAGCTCTATAAAGAATCTTTTGGGCTTAAGCTAATGCCTACCTGAGCTTTTTCAGATTTGTAATCAATAGAGAAATACTTGACTACATCCAATTTTAGTCATCTATCAGCTAACTGAGATATCCAAATTCAAAAAGGAGCATTCGGAAGAATCAGGTGGATTTGTATTACACGCCCTTAAGTCCTTAACTCCACAAACCCAAGACTGGATTTCAATGAGAGTTAAGCACAGTGACAAATGATAAAATGTTATTTAAATGAGAGTTGTGGCCATTACTTCAGACCACTACTCTGAAATTTTCCAAGAGGTAAAACAAAGAGAGATGACTAAAAGAGAGAGAGAAATGAATGATATATGTCTGGGATATGCCACTAACCTCCGCATCAATGGGTCTGTGTAAATTATAGTATCTCCCATGGCCTGGGCACCACTGTTGTGCATGATCCAGTTGATATAGTTGATGGGGAGGCAGAAAGTCCAAGATAAATGGTCAATTTCTGCTCTGATTTATAAGTCTCTTTGCCTGTATTGACGCCTTGTGTTTATGTAATAGGAAACAGAATTTGAGTCAGAGAGTTTAAGGTAGAGTGTAGCTCATTGTATTGTAGTAAATAGGGCAGTGGCGAGGATTCAGGAGACCTGAGCTCTATTTCCAGCTCTGCCACTGACCTTTTGTGTGACCTTGGGCAAGTCACTTCATCTCTCTGTGCCTCTGTTTTCCCTTCTACCATTTGTATTGTCTATTAAGGTCTTGAGGTAGAGGCTAGCTCTTACTGTATGTATGCACAATGTGACCTCTAGGTGCCACTATAACATTAATAATAGAATAGACACAAATTCTTTGAGCCCTTCTGCACTCAGGAGCACTAAGCTGTGGGGGTTTTCTGCCTCCTTTTGGCCTTGCAATCCAGGCTGACCTTTTCCCTGTATACATGGCCATATTTCTATTGTTTATTATTTGTAGACAGTACAAACACAGAACAAAAAGACAGTCCCTACCACAAAAAGCTTGCACTCTAAGTAACAGTCCAGAATAGTCAAGTTAAACAAGAACCAATTTGTGCTAAATGTACTTGCTCCTCCCTACCAACTTAACATGAGAGTCGGGAATCATACTGGTGGGCAGACAATTTTGTGCACATATGATAAATGCTAGGGGTAGAGCTTTTGTTTTTCTTGGCTTATTTATAATTCATTGCTAGTGGCATGTAAATAATAAGATATTAAGAATCATATGATATTAATCCAATCCAGTACTTACAATAAAATGCAGGTTGAAAGAATCGTGACTGAAAATGCAATGGAATGCATTTTTATACCCACAAAAAAGTCCATTTTGCTGTTGTCTGTTCTCTCTTTTAAATTTCCTATGTACTCAATCCTGCTGATTGAATTAGAGAAAATCTCCACTCCATTCAGTAGTAGTAGGTACCTGAATTTTGCTAAACTATTTGGTACCTCTATAGCTGAAACTGTCTCAAGTTTCCACTGAATCAGATAATTCTTATCAGATATCCTTGAGGATGATAAGAGGATCAGTGCTGTCACCAAGAGCAAAGCAGCACAAAATTATGGTTCAGTTTAGAGCTGTTTGCTGCCATCCTGGTACTGTGTGGCAAGAGTTTTGAATGATCTGAATATGAGATTTCTGATACAATAATTTCTGCCATGAATGAGACCTGAAATGATTACTTGTCCCTGTAGGGTAAATGGAACAGCTCATCATGAAGGTCTTTGTAGAGATAATGCATATACCTATTAGGAAGATTTAATATTCTTGGTTGAAATACCAGGTCTGCAGCTCAAGGGTTAGGAAGGATGGTTAAGCTTTAAAATTATTTGGAAGCAGCTGATTTTAAGTTGCCATGGCAAAGGATTTTCAGACAATGAGAGGCTTTTACATTAATAGCATTGTAAGACTTGTTGTGATAGAATTGTCTCACTGAAGAGCAGCCTCTTTTTTGCTCCTGCCGACACACACGCTGATAAAATCATAAACTAATTATATAGTGTTATAATGATTTCTGGATACCTTTTCTGAGGGCTTTGTAACTGGGTTGGAGATTACTTTTCTGATAGATTTTTCTAATAGGACCTGTACTATTCAATATTTTATCAATCAATTATCAAAATATGCCCCAGGACTATACAAATGCTACTTTATGGAAATGACAATGAATTTCAGTTATGTTAGTCTGTTAAACTAGAGGCATGGCTGACTGTGAATAGGCTGCTCTTTACTTGAAATGGAAAATATTTTCTTATGGTTTATTGTGATTTTCCTTTAGATTCTTCAACTTTTGGGCTGCAGTGGCCTCTATGTGCTGCTGATGTTCAGTTGCACATCTTCTCAAATCCAGATTGTGTCTTTTCTATATTCCCAGTGTGTAGCCAAGATAGAGGGTTGGAGAAGTGTGATCCAGCTGAGGTTGAACCTGGATAGGACTGACGCTTTTTGGTGGGGGAATGTGTTTGAAGGAATTGACAGGGGTTTATTCTCCTCCCTGTTTTGGATTCCTGGGGTTGTCTATCCTTTTCCAAGATCTCCATAGAAGCAGTAGTAGCCTATAGTGCCCCTTTCTATGTATGGCTAGCTAAAAAATAAAGCAGCTTCTCTTTTGTAATGCAGAGCATGAGTGAAATTCTGACTCTGTTAAGGTTAGTGGGAGTTTTGCTATTCACTTCAATGAATCCAGGACTACACCTCTTGTCATTGTTATCTATGTCTTTGTAGCCTGGGAGACAGATGCGCTCCCCTGGTTCCAGGTGCTTTGCACTTCTCAGGTGGTACAAAATGGCTGGAACCTGGCCCTACTAACTGAAAACGTGTCTGGCAAAGGGAATCTCTCAAATGGCATAAATCCAGCATAAGCAGCTGTGTGTCTACTGCCCTTCTGGTGTATGGGGCATGTTGGAAGTGGCTGGGAGAGAGGCAAGGTGGAGTGGAGCAAGTCTGTGCCCTGCCAATTCTCAACTGGAGTTTGGTCCCTTGGGAACTATAGCCCCCTGGTGTAAGCTGGAGTAGCTCCTAGGTTGCTCTAATTTACACCAGAGTCACAACTGAGGAGTAGTAAGTAGCTGACTGACTGCACCGACCTGCTTCTCATCCCTCTCCTTTCCTGACTAGGCTTCAGTAACAAAGAGAATATAGGCCAATATTATATGGCAGTGTCCCCTACTGGGAGCTGTCCACTTCACCACTCAGAAGCCTGCAACTGGTGCAAAATACTGCTGCCCATCTCTAATGTGGGAGAGGATGCTGGAAGCCCATCATGTTGGTGCTCTGTGTTTTGCCCTTTCTCCCTATTGACTTTGGGGTGAAATTCCAGGTGCTGATTGCATGAATAGTCTGGAAGTCAATTATTCGAAAAGCCCCTTCTCTTGCTGCGGTGACAGGATAGACTGTCACTAGTCACTCCTGAGATAGAGCTCTCTAGGCTGACAGCAAGGCTGTTTTGGCAGCGCCGCATGTTCATTTCCTGTGGCACTCTGTGAGACCAGAGTTTGATGGGCTTCAGGACGTAGTATGAGGCACATTTGTTCTGACAAGCTTTTAATTAAGGCTTTCATCGGAGGCTTTTAATTGAATTTTTGCTTGACACTGACCACTTCCTTGTTCGTGGTTCAACAGATCTAGATAGATTTTAGTGTGGGGGGGGAGGGTTTATAACTGAAGGTTTTAAATGTAGTTATTAGTTATGTACTATATGGGAGTGCACTGTTTCTTATATGTTAGCATGGTTCAAAGGCTGCCTAACTGAGCTGCTGTGCCTGAGTTGAGGACTGAATCCCCATTACAAAGCATCGGCTCCGCGGTCTATACTGCAGTTTTAGTGATAACAGCAGTACACAAGATAAAGGGGGTCTGACAGCATGTTGCAAATATTGTCAATTTAATGGTGTACTGTAAGCTATATGAAGCACCCAAGTGCCATGGTGATGTACAAATGTAATACATTTAAACAATTATTTAAAAATAAATAGATCAATCCAATGAATCTCCAGTCCATATATTTTTGTAGTAGCATGTGGCCTTTTAGCTACTCAGTTCCCATTAAAGCTCATGGCTGTTGCACAGAAGGGCTTAAAAACCCAAACAAATGCCAAACCCTGTTCAGCTTTGAAAACCCTCAGTCATTAACCCTTGAAACTAGCCAAATTATTTACCCTGGGTGAAATGAAAAGATTAGGTAAGGATTGTAGAGGCAACTGAAATTATTCACAATGCGATATTAAATGATTTATCGTAGCCCCCTGAAAAGAAGCCATTTTGGAGGAGCCAAAGTTATTAAAATCTGCAAAAGCATGGCTAGAGAAGATTCTGAACTGTTGAGATTAAGATGGTTACATGATAATGGTAATTTTTAAAAATGTTACTTATAGATACAGCAATATAAGAGAAAACATAACTGCCAGTTGTTGATCTTGTTAGCACATGACAAATTTCACTCAGAGACCTCCAACTTTGAGAAATAACCACACTGCAGGATTTTCACATGTTCAAAACTCCTCTGAAATCCTAAAGGGCCGTAATTTAAAGCCGCAGTGAGATTTTAGGGTACTTTTGATCATATGGTTTGCTTTTTTTAAATTAAACTTGTATTGGTATTTTCAATATAGTTGACAAGCTATTAATTCCAATCCTATCCTCTTTATTTAAAAACAACCATAAAAGATCCTAGGCTTGATTTTCAGATGTTTCAAGGTCTCAGTCGCCTTTCTGACTACTCTGAGCCTGACAGGGGAATAAACTGACCCTCAGCATACCTTAGAGATGCCACAGGGCTGCTTTAACATACAATGGCTGGAAACAGTTTCTCAGGGGCCATTCCACTGACTGGACACATTCACAGAAGCAAACCACATTCTGGCCATACTGCAACTGCTCCTTTGGAACTCCCGCTGTGTGGAAGAGGGTGCAGTGGGTGGTATAGAGACATGCCATGGTGGCCTCCCCTACATTAGAGAATACCCAGTTGTCCTTTATAGTCCTGTTTGCACCAGTGGAGCAATCTGATATAGGGACCTGGCCCCTTTTACGTGTGAGAGAACCTGTACGCTGAAGTGGATGAAACAGGAAATTAATCATTTAACACTTTTAAAGTTTTGCGACAGAACAATTTTCTATGCTACAGAAGTAATAACAATAATGAAGGTAAAAGTAAATGAAAAGTAAAACTGAAAGGATAGAGGGTCAAAATATGGCAGAAAAAAATGTACCATAAAAGGGCAACTAGAATAAATAGCTGTAATTTGGGATGGGTTACAATTAACAATAGAACCCTATAATCTAGAACAGAAAGCTATTTATCTACTGAACAAGAGCTTGTAAATGTTAGCATTAATGAACAAATAAATCCCTTGAGTGGGAATAATCCTCCATCTGGAGCACGACTGTACAGATGCCCTCCAGTTGCCCACACATCAGACCACAGGAGAGCAACTTGTAGTTTTCAGAACCAGGGCAATATGGAACTAATGAATGAATGAACATCCAGCACACAACATTAAGCGGATGGTCCACATCTATGTTCATCACTGGCAGGCATTTAGGATACACACATTTGTGCACTTTGGTACTGTCAACAAATGCATTGCAGAGTTTTTGATGATAAGTGAAAGTCTCTTATTTTCCAAGTATTTATTTTTCCATCTGGATTTTCACCTATAAATTTAGGAATTGGCAATACACAAAAGAAGAATGGAGAATAGAACTAAACATGACAGAATTATTTAAGATTTCAATAAGGTGTATATCAACCTTGCTGCTTAAATGTGTAGAAAACCAAAGCCCACAAATTCTAGTGGGGTTCAGGAACCATAGAATGAAGAAAATGGTTTCAAAAGCCTAAGCTATTGCCATGCAGTAGGCTACCACTATTCAGCATAAAAAATGGCTCCATATTGATGCCTTTTGTGGATCACATACTGGATTGGAATCAGGGCAAACCAAACTACTGTGGATGATAGCTTGAGAAAACAGTATAACTCACTACATTATAGACTTATAGTGGGAACATAATGCCTGTTTGAGCGGCAATAACTTGATGTTGGCAGAAATTTTCTCCTCAGAGTGGAAAGTAGATTCCAAAGCATCCTGGGTAAACTGCAAATACTGTGGGGTGTATCCCAAAGGGGTGAAAAAGCTTATTGCAGGTGTAGCCATAAGTGTAGCAGTGCAGTGCTGTGTTTCGTTCCCCAGCAAGGGAATTGACTTTTTTGCCTTTCTTTATCGGTCATGTCTAGTCCTTCTTACTGCCAACTACTAAAAATACTTCCTTTTCTCTTATGACTGGGTGGCATTCTATACATCAATTTGTGCAGCCCGTTTTTGTAATGAATTTGTATAGCATTTTTCCCCTTTTGCACATTTTTATTACCTCTTAAATAATGAAGCCAATTTATGTGCAACCCAATTATTTTGGAGGAATTAGAGTTTTCTCATTACATTTTAAATTACATTGTGAGTCCAGTGCATTTGAGTGGAGATTCAGTTTTCGCACAAAAATAGTGGAGAATTGTATCCCCCACACTGTATTGCCAGTTTTAATATATGGTTCCCTGCTATATCATAACACGTTTTGAAGAGTCACATCTACCTATGAAAGAGTATGTTGATTCTGTTTTCTTGGCATATATGAAAGAACTTTATTGCTCTTTATATGTGAGGCTTAATTGGCTTTCTCCTGAATTACACAGACAATATGTTTCTTAATTTGTTTGTATATAGGGTGTTTAATATCAAAAACTCTGAATTATTGTTTGATTGTTTACCCTTTTCCAATAATGATTATTTACAAAGAGTAATTTATTGTAAACATCTGGTTTGTGGATATTGGTATCCAATTTGGAATAAGCTAACTATTACACTGAGAACTGTTCTTTAAATATCCAGGTTTAAGAATGTAAAATGTAATCCTATTTGTCAATGAAATTCTTGTGGTATTTGAATGTCACTTTTGTTTGCTATATTTCTTGTGGATAATTAGTTTTATGCATATTCATTGCTTATCTGGCCACCCGATTAGCATTTAAGATGATTCTTTCTTCCTTTTTTTTATACAGTTGACAAAATATTCAGTGAAATATTAACTGAAACTATGTTTCCACAGAAAATTAGCAACCAAGATGTTCAGGAGATTGTGACCTAATCATGGCATCGTGAATCCTTGCTGTACTGGACGGATTTTTTTATACAGAAGTTGTTAAGAGGTTTCAGATTTGCTTAGTCATTTGAGACACAATAACTTTTGTGTTGTGAGTTCATTTTGAGGGGAAAAAAAAAACACTTTTTGAAAAACATGTAGAAAATGACTAGGTTAATCAAAATAAACCCAGCCAGGGTCATGCCAAATGTGCCATCTGTTGAGAGAGACAGTAGCCTGACAGTCCAGCTTAGAATTGTTCAGCCATTTTGACTGCAACCACATTGATTCCCTTCCTTCCTGTGCTAGTGAGTTCTGACAGTTGACTCTGCTTCAACACTCATAAATACGCTGTCATGCAAGGTACTGTACCAATTAGACAATACGAGAAAATGTTACTTTTCATTTTGGTGGTTGGAACGAAGGGGATCTCTTGCCTCAGATTAGTACAATAGCCATCCAAGGGTCACACAATGACTTAACATGGAGAACTTAGGAGCTTTATTTAATACAGTGGTTAACATTAATAAGTCAGCATTTGTCAGTATTTAGCCATAGAGTGCAGTCTCAGACACTTGTTTTACATATAACAATTATGTGGTAAGGGTGGCCTACTAAAAAGACGGTTACTCACCTTTGTAACTGTTGTTCTTCGAGATGTGTTGCTCATATCCATTCCAATTAGGTGTGTGTGCACGCCGCGTGCACGATCATCGGAGAAGTTTTTACCCTAGCAACACCTGGTTGGTCGGCTGTGGAGCCCCCTGGAGTGGGGCCTTCATGGCGCTGAATATATACCGCAGCCGACCCAGCGCCCCCTCAGTTCCTTCTTGCCGGTTACTCCGACAGTGGGGAAGGGGGGCGGGTTTGGAATGGATATGAGCAACACATCTCGAAGAACAACAGTTACAAAGGTGAGTAACCGTCTTTTCTTCTTTGAGTGCTTGCTCATATCGATTCCAATTAGGTGACTAGCAAGCCTTACCTAGGCGGTGGGGTCGGAGTGAGACATTGCCATGTGCAAAACCGCCGATCCGAATGCAGCATCGTCTCTGGAATTGCTGTACAAGCGCGTAGTGAGCGGCGAAGGTGTGGACTGATGACCAAACTGCAACTCTGCAAATGTCCTGGATCGGAACTTGAGCCAAGAAGGCAGTTAAGGAGGCCTGGGCCCTCGTGGAGTGAGCGGTGAGGTACGGAGTCGGGACACTGGCCAGATCATAACAAGCACGAATGCAGGACGTGATCCAAGAGGAGAGGCGTTGGAAGGAGACCGGTAGGCCCTTCATCCGGTCCACTACTGCAACAAAGAGCTGCGTCGTCTTACGGAATGGTTTTGTATGTTCAATATAGAAAGCAAGGGCCCTGCGCACATCCAAGGAGTGCATGCGCTGGTCTTGACGCGTGGCGTGCGGTTTAGGATGGAATACCGGGAGGAATATATCCTGGTTCACATGAAAAGCTGATACCACCTTGGGAAGAAAGGCAGGGTGGGGGCAAAGGTGCACCTTGTCTTTATGGAAGACTGTATACGGAGGCTCAGACGTGAGCGCCCTGAGTTCAGAAACACGCCTTGCTGAAGTGATGGCTACGAGGAAGACTGTCTTCCACGATAGTTAAAGGAGCGAGCAGGTAGCCAATGGCTCAAACGGAGGCCCTGTGAGCTTGGAGAGAACCAGGTTAAGATCCCATGCCGGAACAGGTTGGCGCTGCTGCGGGTATAGCCGGTCCAAGCCCTTGAGGAATCTGACAACCATCGGGTTAGAGAAGACCGAGGAAGCGTTTTCTCCTGGGTGGAACGCCGATATAGCGGCCAGGTGAACTCTGACTGACGATATCTCCAAGCCCTGCTGTCTCAGGGACAGGAGATACTCGAGTATGATGGGAATAGACGCCTCCAGAGGGAGAACCTCTTCCACTTGGCTAAGTAGGTGGTCCACGTAGAGGGCTTTCTACTTCCTAGCAGAATCTGTTGCACCGGATGTGAGCATTGCAGTTCCGTCTGATTCGGCCATGGAGCATCCACGCTGTAAGGTGGAGCGATTGCAGGTCGGGGTGACACAATCGACCGTGGTCCTGGGAGATCAAGTCTGGGCACAAGGGAAGCGTGATCGGCGTTTGAATCGATAGCTCCAGAAGCGTGGTGTACCAGTGCTGTCTCGGCCAAGCTGGCGCGACTAGAAGCATACACGCCTGGTCTCTGCGTAACTTGAGTAATACCCTGTGGACCAGTGGGAACGGAGGGAAAGTGTAGAACAGCTGGCCCTTCCATGTTAGAAGAAAGGCATTGGAGAGGGAGCCCAGAGATCGCCCTTGAAGGGAGCAGAACTCGTGGCACTTCCTGTTGGCTCGAGATGCGAACAGGTCGACCTGGGGAAATCCCCACCTCTGGAAGATGGAATAGATGATGTCCGGGCGAATCGACCACTCGTGAGTCTCGAAGGATCTGCTGAGACAGTCCGCCAGAGTGTTCTGGACTCCAGGGAGGAAGGATACCATGAGATGTATCAAGTGGGCAATGCAGAATTCCCACAGGCGAATGGCCTCTTGGCACAGGGGAGACAACCGGGCTCCTCCTTGCTTGTTGATGTAGAACATGGCCGTGGTGTTGTCTGTGAGGACCAACACGCAGCGGCCATGCAGGAGACTGAGAAATGCCTGACAGGCTAGGCATACTGCCATGAGCTCCCGAACATTGATGTGCAGAGCTAGTTGGGATGCGCTCCACAGGCCTTGGGTATGGTGTTCCCCGAGGTGAGCCCCCCAACCCAGAGACGAGGCATCCGTGACTAGGTGCAGGGAGGGCTGTGGGGCGTGAAACGGTATTCCTGCACAAACTGCCTTGTGATCCAGCCACCAGGTGAGAGAGGTCAAGACCGAGCTTGGAATCATGACTACCATGTTCAGGCTGTCCCGAGAGGGGCGGTTTACCGACGATACCCAGGCCTGAAGCTGACTAAGCCGAAGTCTGGCATGTCTGGTTACGTAAGTGCAAGAGGCCATGTGGCCTAACAGACTGACACATGTCCTTACAGTGGTGATCCGGAAGACCTGAAGTCCGTGGATGATATTTCCGATGGCGTGAAACCGAGTGTCTGGCAGAAGAGCTCGGGCAAGTGTGGAGTCTAGGACTGCGCCGATAAACTCTATTCTCTGGGTTGGCTCCAGAGTGGACTTCTCTTTGTTTAGTAGAATGCCTAAGTCTTGGAATGTTTGTAGTATTAAGCTGCTGTGTGCTCGAACCTGTTCCTTGGTACGGCCGCGGACCAGCCAGTCATCTAGATATGGGAACACCTGTATCCTTTGCTGACGAAGGTATGCTGCTACGACAGCCATGCATTTGGTGAACACTCTCGGGGCCGCGGACAGCCCGAAGGGAAGGACAGCAAATTGGTAGTGTACCTTGTTTACTATAAAACGAAGAAAGCGTCTGTGTGGGGGGTAGATTGCTATATGAAAATAAGCGTCCTTCATATCGAGGGCGGCGTACCAGTCTCCAGGATCCAGGGAAGGGATGATAGTCCCTAAGGAGACCATGCGGAACTTCAACTTTACTATGAACTTGTTGAGTCCGCGCAAGTCTAAGATGGGTCGCAGACCCCCTTTTGCTTTGGGGATCAGGAAGTAGCGGGAGTAAAACCCCTTGCCCCTTAACTCTGGGGGAACCTCCTCTATGGCCCCCATAGAGAGGAGCCCAGAAACCTCCTGTATAAGGAGATGCTCGTGAGAAAGGTCCCTGAAGAGGGACTGGGGGGGGGTGGGAAGGAGGGGAAGAAGAAAATTGGAGAGCGTATCCCCTCTCCACCGTGCGAGGGGACATGCATCCCCAAGGAGCGCATCATGGTTCTCGAGTCTTTGAGGCTCTGTAACCTAGAGTCCGTCTTTTCCGAGAACAAGCTTTGTCCGTCAAACGGCAGATCCTGTAGGGTCTGCTGTAGTTCTGGTGGCAACCCCGAAACCTGGAGCCAGGAGACACGTCGCATGGCTATCCCCGATGCTAGTGTCCTGGCAGCCGAGTCCGCGATGTCTAGGGAGTCCTGTAAGGAGGTTCTAGCCACCTTTTTGCCCTCCTCCACCAGGGCCCCAAACTCCTCCCTTGAGTCCTGGGGAACCAGCTCCTTAAATTTCCCCATGGAGTTCCATGAGTTATAGTTATATCTGCTTAAGAGCGCCTGTTGGTTTGCGGCTCTAAGCTGCAGACCCCCCGCCGAATAGACCTTGCGTCCAAACAAATCAAAGCGTTTGGCGTCCTCTGATTTGGGCGCTGCCGCCTGTTGTCCATGGCGTTCTCTGGCGTTCACTGATGAAACTACCAGTGAACACGGTGGGGAATGTGTGTAGAGATACTCGTATTCTTTGGAAGGAACAAAGTACTTCCTCTCTACACCCTTGGCAGTGGGAGGGATGGAGGCCGGGGTTTGCCAAATGGCCGTAGCGTTAGCCTGGATTGTTTTGATAATGGGTAATGCTACCCGTGTTGGGGCATCCGATGAAAGGATGCTCACCACCGGGTCCTGCACCTCCACTATCTCTTCGGCCTGTAATTCCATATTTCGTGCCACCCTGCGTAACAGATCCTGGTGGGCAGAAGGTCTATAGGAGGTGGGCCTGCGGGCGTTGTACTCACCACTGCCTCATCTGGGGAAGATGAGGAGGACGCCTCAGGGGGTAAAGGACCTGAGTGGGGTTCCGGCTCCACGGGACTCGAAGGTGCCGGATTCCCTGCACCAGGATCTGGCTCTTGCATGGGCGTCGGGGCCAGGGCCTCCATGCCCCCTGGTGGGGGGCGGGAAATGGTGGCCTCAGGAGCCCTGTGCTCAGAGTGAGTCGAGTGAGAGGGCGCTACTGGAGCCCCCTGAGCCTGGTGATACGCCCAAGGGGTCCAGAAAGACCAATGCGTAGGGTCTTGTCGCAGGTCTTCTGCCCCTTCCTGCCAGTGGCCCAAGTTGTCTTCAGCTTGACCTTGAGCAGGGTACGCTGAACGAGAGGCTCCTTCAGACGAGCGCGACGCCGATCTCGAGGACCAGGGTGGTGCCGAATGTGTGTGCAATGAGTCGTATTGATACGGTGCCAAGTGGTGCCGACCCAATGGCGAGCGACCTCGGCGCGGTGCCAGCGAACGGTACCAGGATTCAGAGCAGTGCCGATGACCATGTCGGTGCCGAGATCTGGATCTGGACGACGAAGATCATCTGTAACCACGGTGCCGGGAACGGCTTCGCGAATGTGAGTGGCGCTCGTACCGGTGCTGGGAGCTGCGCCTTGACTCCGACCGGTACCGGTGCTCGGGTCGGTGACGGGAAGAAGATCGGTGCCGGGAGATAGATCTATGCCGCGAGTACGACCGGCGCCGGGATGGAGATCGGTACCGGGACTGCGAGCGGCGTCGAGACCTGCTCCGCGAACGGGAGCGGTGCCGCGAGTCCACGCCCGGATACGGCGGGCGTATCAGGGTAGGCTTGCCCCTGGACTGTAGTGTACGAAGCGGTGCCGCAGGTTGAGAAGGCGCCGGCTCCGTGAGTGCGATAAGGTCTCGCGCCGTGGCGAACGTCTCCTGTGTGGAAGGGAGACGGCTCCACCACCAGACGAGGCGGTGAGCCAGTCCACGCCAGACTCGACAGCTCTACACCCGGTGCCGGAGTCAACGGTGCCGATGGTCCTTGCACCTTCTGTTGATCAGGAGCCGGGTGCGGCTCTACCCCTGCAGGGGGAGCCGGTGTCTGAAGGACCGCAACGTCCTGAGTCTTACGGCGCCTTTTAGGACCCGGAGACAGGGAGCGGCGCCGAGGGGCTTGAGGTGGACGCGGTGCCGAGGGAGGATGGTGCCGAGGTGCCTTCCCTGCGTCTGCCCGTGGTGCAGTACCGGACGGTGCCGCTGGGGCGCTACGCACCGAGGCGCTTGGTGCCGGAACCTGGCGCGCCGAAGGAGGATCCGGGCTAAGTGCTGCCTCCATGAGGAGCTGCTTAAGTCTGAAGTCCTGCTCCTTTTTCGTCCTTGGCCTGAAAGCCTTGCAAATTCTGCACTTGTCCGTTTGGTGAGACTCCCCTAAGCACCTCAGACAAGAGTCATGGGGGTCTCCCGTTGGCATAGGCCTAGCACATGCTGCGCACGGCTTGAAACCGGGAGCCTTGGGCATGAGCCCGGCTGTGTGCCTGGGGGGGGGGGGAAGGGAGGGAATATAGCCCCCTTAACCCCCACTAACTTACGAAAACTATTTATAACTATTTATACTACTAATCACAACTAAGCTAAAGAACACAACTAACAACTATCTACAATAAACAACAGGTAAACTAGGAGAGTGGAGGACAGCTTTGCCGCTCTCCACAGTTCCAACGACCGTCATGGGCAGTAAGAAGGAACTGAGGGGGCGCTGGGTCGGCTGCGGTATATATTCAGCGCCATGAAGGCGCCACTCCAGGGGGCTCCACAGCCGACCCACCGGGTGTTGCTAGGGTAAAAACTTTGACGACCGTGCACGTGGCGCGCACACACACCTAATTGGAATCGATATGAGCAAGCACTCGAAGAAGAACCCAGGATTATGAGTTCAATTCTTGAGGAGGCTATTTAGGGATTTGGGGCAAAAATCTGTCTGGGGATTGGTCCTGCTTTGAGCTGGGCATTGGACTAGATGACCTCCTGAGATCCCTTCCAACCCTGGTATTCTATGATAAATCTATGATAAATCTCCATGATAAAAGTTCTATTTTAATTGGCACTTCTCTACTGTTGGAGGGGAAAAAATCTACCTGCTGCCTAGGACTCATCTAAAAAATCAGAGTTAAAGGACTGTCTCAGCTGTAGTCTCTGGAACTGTAAAAAAGATGGTGTTTACATATAGCATTCATGGTTTTCACATTGCATTTAGATTGTAAGTATTTCGGGTCAGGAATGATCTCTTACACTCTGTTTATAATGGTGCCCCTTTGACACTATCATAAAAACATAACAGATAATAATATATCACATTTCTGTATTTTAATACCAGAAATAATAAATGTTAAAGTACAGAACTTGTTACCAGAATTTTATGATTCGAAAAAACATATTACCCAGTAAATGGTCACCTGAGCAAATTTCTGAATAACATGAGTCATGTAGACTTGTTTTGGTGGCTCAGACATATAAATGTGTCACAAAAGAGCAATGATTTAGAAAACAGAGAAACATTTTTTTCCAATGCCAGAATATCAGGACTAAGGGGAATTTGGAAGCCTGGTGCTTAGAATTTTGAAAAGCTCCTTGGGAAGGGAAGAAACTAATTTAATAAAGAAAGACACAGTCCATAGGTCATTAACTCCAAAGCATATATCGGGAAGATGGCCAAGAGCTAAAGTGGACTCCTTTCATTATTTTCTAGACATGGATAAGATTGCCAAGAGCAAAGAAAGACATTCTCTTTTCAGATCATTAAAGTAGAATCTTTAGTTGATCCTCCAACAGTGTTGAGTATAGATAGCAAAAATTACACATGATTACACCACTAAGGGAAGTGAGAATAGAAAATAGATTGTTTTTGTTCAAGCTGCTTTGCTTGTTGTGATGAGAAGCCAAAGAAATTCTAAAACACCTGAGAGTGCAAAATATGTGTGAAAATACAAGACAACAACATGAGTCTACATATGGCACCTAGCTGAAGCAATGAACAGAATAATTGAGCACACAAGTTTCTGAGATAACAGTCTGCAAGCTAATATGTTCTAGTGTTGAGAACCCTCATGCACTAATGAATATTTTATCGGTTCCCAAAAATTACAATATTTGCTCCACTTGAGCATTTTAAATGGCTGTGAGAATACTCCTGGTGCTGTAACCAAACACACTGTGGAAAGATAGACAACAACCACTGGTGGTTTTATTTTGTTTCATCCAAAGGCAAAGGTTAAATCTGCTTGAATAGTAACAATAAAGCTGAGTTTCAAGGCCCTTACATATCTAAATTGAAGAGAAACAAACACTGAAGTACATGAGAACATTTTTTGTTAATTTAACATTTTCAGTGAATTTAATGCCAGGTATCAGAATGACAGCCCTGAGCTAGACGCCCTCTCTTCACAGACCAGGTAGTGCCACTGCTTGGGCAATGTGCAGCGTCAGCCATGTTCTGAAAGGAGCCACTGGTAGGCATGAAAGCATTATTTCTGGTTAACCTACTGTATGTAAGAAAATCAGGACTCTGACAATACAGTAGGTAACATGAGCATTTTATATTAGAAGAACCCCTTAAAAAGAAGGAGGTCATGTCACAGGGATCAGAAGAGAAGATTCCAGAAGGTGGCAGGTGAGCTCAGCTGGAGAAGGTGGAATGAGAGCAGGAAAGGGTGGAGTTCACTATATTTTTCTGATTCAATATACATAGACATTTATAGCAAATAATATTACACAGCATATTTTGGGTGCATGGGTGTTTGTATTGTTAACTAGACAAGAAAACCTATTGTAATGAAGCAAATCAAAGAATCCCTTACTGTGTGCATACTGTACACACAGAACATGCAACTAACATTTCAGAGAAGGCTATGCCATTTCCATGGGATGTATCTTTTTAAGTCAGTACCGGCCGCTGTCTAGGCCTAAGACCTCATACTGCAGTGAATAGAGGTGATGCTATCAGTCTCTGGGAGAGAGTACAAAGCATCTATCATGTTTAACACACTCGAGCAGTAGAGTACCAAGAAGAGGTTATAGTCACAATGGAAAATGACTTCGCAGCTGCAAGTGCAGTGACTGCAGTTGCCAAAAGGGAGCAGGGACTGAACAACTCAAGTAAGATGTGAGGAACACACAAAATATTATTCATATACAAATGAGGACAATACCTTCATAACATTTATATATTGTTATTTAAATCTGGAATTAGAGAAATCATTTGAGGAAGAAGATAGACTCTCTCTCCCCCATCAGCCCTTCAGCTGGACTTCAGATTGCAAGCCAGAAAAATCATTATTAAGGAATTGTTATAGAGACTAGATGAACCCAGATTTCCTAGGTGGACAAAAGGTTTTACTCATTTACCCCTTTGCAAAGTAGATATAAAATGCCACCAGATCGGAATGGCAGGGTTTTATATTCACTTTGCACAGATGAAAATAACAATGCCAGGTACAATGCTGTGGACAATGAGGCCTAAGGAAAATAACCCCACAATTTTGGACTGCTAAGAGGATTGCATCATGCTGGAAGGTGTCCCAGGTGTCTGAATGGTGAGTTTATACTGCACTTATTAAATTCTGACAAATTTACCATTCCCTGCTGCTTATCCTGATATTTCTAGTGGATATGACTAAATACAAGTAGTAATATACTGATTTGAATAGAAATGGGCAGGCTGATATTACTGTAAGTTGGGATGTCCCTCAGGCTCTTGTCAAAGGGGGAAATGTTATCACTGGTTTTGCTTGGAATAAGCAATTGAAAGTAGAGCAAATAAAGAAGGAAAAACTTACAGGAAAAAGACAAACAATGGGCCAACATTATCCTAATGCAGCTTGCAATTGATCTGGTCTAGTGAAGATGACGTGCTGTAGTATCAAAAGCAGTGCACCTGTTGTAATTCAGTATTACAGTATAATGCCATTTGACAGCATAACAATAAAACCTAAGCTGATGTTGATAGTATAGGATCCAGGTGCTCCTACCCAATACTTTGTTCATATACATAATGGTGGGAGGAGAGTCCAGTGGATCTCTGTTAATCAGATTTTGTTGAAGGAAACATGCCTGAGTTAATTGTCTGTTAAACCTGATTTAATTGGTTTTCTTGTGAAATTCTCTGCTGGTGTAATTTGACAAAATTTCATTTAAGTCAAGGGTGATGTGCCCTCTTACGCTAGCAAAGAACTTGGCGCCATATGTTTGCTATAGTTTGAAATGTCTTTCTGGCTTTGTTTTGTTAGAACCCTTTTCCAACTATATTAAACGAGTGCACTGGGGGCTGGTTCATGGAGAGCACTGAGAGGCATTATTATTATTAATTATTTGTATTATGTAATGGCAGCTAGGTGTCCCAGCAATGGAACAGGGCCCCGTCGTTCTTTGCACGATTCAAACAGATGACAAATTATGGTCCCTGCCCCAAAGAGCTTACTGTCTATTCTGCTCCAGGGAGATTGTTACAATCCTTGATGGGGAGCAGAATAATCTCCAGCCTGCTCTGTACCACTTGGAAGATAGAGAGAGAACACTCCCTCTGCACCTCTGAGTATAAGCTGTAGTAGTTCCAGGCTCTTATGTGAGTTACTAAGGAGGTTGGGGAAAGTATGGTCTGGCACTAAGTCATAAGACATAAGTCAGACAAAACTCCCAGTGACTTCAGTTGCCATTGGCTATTTCTCTCTGCCTGCATATAGCTCACCTGCCCCAATGTACTTCAATTAATATTCAGGAGACCAGTGTTTCTCAACAATCAGTCCATGGACTGGCGTCCGTCCCAGAGATCTCCCTGACACAATTTAGGAAGGCAGCAAGCCATTCTCTGGTATCATAGAAGGTTGAGAAATACTGCAATGGACATGTCATTGATTTTTGACTGCCTGGGTCATCCTTATTTCTGAGGTTACCTGTGTTTTTGTGAGTATGGTTTTTACTGGCAGTGAGTCCAATCCCGAAGTCCTTGTTCAGGAAAAAGACATATTTACTTCAGTCTGAAATATCCTACAGCAGGAGTGTCAGAACTTTCTGCGGAGATGGGCAAATTCCATTTTTAATTATAACCTGTGAGGCACAGTATAAATTTAGCTCTGCACTCTACCCTCACTCCACAGCACAATTCCTACTGATGTCATGGGAGGGCTGCACAAAGATCAAGGGTAGAATACAGCCTTTATATAGTAATTAAGTTCTTTGTTATGATATTATATATGACTTTTTCAATGCCTTATTCCTGTACACAGCTTCAATCAGCAGAAAAATATGGTCATCGCTGTTACTACTCTTTCTCTTCCTTCCCCATCATCCTTCCTATGTATCTCTCTCCATTCCTGTTTGTCATATCTCCTGTCCTGTGTTCCCTCTGAAGTACTCACAATTCTACACACACACACACACACACAGATATACATATATATTTGGGGCTTTTTTCTCACCCTCTTCTCTGTTCCATCTTCCAAAATTATCAGCAACGAAATCGTGAATGTTGACATGAAAATGTCATCAGAAAGCTTTAGAGGGAACAACCCAGTGAGATGAATGCTAAGTGGGAGAGTTCACTCCTTTCCGGTACAGGTAGCCTCTGGGGTTACAGGTTGCCTGTTTGCAGACTCAGAAAGATAACAGTGCAGTAGTTCACATTCATTTCACATCTGGAAGGTTATCTTTGCAACCATGTGAATTAAAAATATACACAGACAGGCTCTGAACATGGCATGAGGGCCACAAAAATACATTTAGTCTGGCTAGCTCCAGCCTATCGGCTGGGTGTTTGACATCACTGACAAACAGGATCCAGCTACATTATATGGAATTATATGAGTAGCCATAGGCATTTGTAAATTTGGAACACTTCTTGACCTTATTAAGGAAGTGTAGTGGATGCAACTCTCAGATCACACAAATGCACCATAGCTACATAAGGGATTTGCACTTTATCCAGCCACGCTGATGGCTAAAATCTCCACTGAAGGCAAGGCCCTAGTGACTCAGAAATATACCCAATTTATCATTTTGTGACTAAACACAGAGAGCGATTGGTCTGTCGCATAACAGAGTGGATTGAAAGGGAGAGTGAAATCTCCTAAAACATGTTGTACCGATATTCTACCTCCAATACATGAGTGGAGCTGGAATTCACAAAGTCAATAATAGAACATCATTTGTGTGTCAGTAGATATCAAATTAGTATAAAATAATCAGCCCATATACTTCTTATAAAAAGAATGTTTCCCCTTGTTCTTTTGAGCTGGGTGTACAACTTTCTTGTTATTAGAATGATGGTTATTGGGTAAATTTGAGACATCAATCTATACAATTTTGGATTCATTTCACTATGCCTTTTTTCATCATTCATTACATTGTGCAGTAGTCATTATTTCCAGCTTCTACAGCTGCAGAGAAAATAGTGTGAAGATGAAAGTCAAACTAAAATTTAGGTCACTGATAGTGTAACTTTTTTTTTTCCCAGAAACCCTGGCAAGTTGTTTTTATATACTGATATACCTACATCTGTGCAAAAATAACACTGATTATATTGCATGTAGTTGTCCACTGGAAGTCTCTTTAACAGACAATTTACATTCTTACTATTATACTCCATTGACAAATAGTGCCAGGAAAAATGACAAGAATTTCAAGACTGAATCTAATAAATGCTAGAGTTGTGTCAAGGGCACCTTTTCTTTAGATGGTAAAAATAATTCTACAGGGGAATTATGGTACAAAGCATATCTAGAGATCTCCTGCTGTTCTTGTGAGACATGATATTTGAAACTAATCAACTGGTTTTATTGACATTAAGGACTTCATAGGAATAGGTTGCTGCACCCTGCCAATTACTTTTGACAAACTCTACCAGGACACAAAATCTTGTTTTGATCTACTCTATAAGTTCACCGATAGAAGACCATGAAGAGGTGTGGAATTATAATGCTTTTCTCCCACTCTAACAACTCTCCCCCTTACACTTATTCTTATTCTGAAAAAGATAATCCAAGTCACGAATTAGCAATGGTATAACCCATTAACCAAGGCTGAATAAATTCAGTAATGTCATATGTGCCTGGTAAATAGACATTTAGATGAGCAGTCTGTACAGACTCTTCTACAATGCCTTTTGTTGTGCAATGCATCTTTAAACATAATCTTCTATAAAATGGTTGCCATCAAAAAAGTCAAGATTTGCTGTACCTTGGTGGTTGTGTTGCTTTGGTACTCCAGTTCTGAATATGAGTAGTAAGTACTGAGTTTTTAGTGCACCTACTATGTAAGCTTATACCCTAAGAATCAATACAGAAACAAGGCAAAAAAATACATCAAATTCAAAGATACTTGTGGTTCCTTAGCGATGTCTGGGTTCATCGGGTTTCTTTAAACCCCATCAAAGCCAATCAGGGGACTGCAGAGGGCTTATAATGTACGTAACAGGAAAGTATATTAATGTAGTTAGCTCACATTGTCTAAATGCAGACTATGTGAGCCAATTGCATTAATCTGAAGTCTTTAAATCAAGATTGGATACCTCTCTGAAAGGTATGCTCTATTATGGCCTTGAGGCAGAAATCACTTCATGAGATTCTGTGGCAGGAAGTCAGACTAGGTTGTGATTCCTCCTGGCCTTCAAATCTACAAATGAAACCGAGATTTGAGGAAAAATAAACTGCAAGGGAGGATGTGCACTGGCTTCTGGAAATGTGATCAGATTCAGGACATAATTATGACTTAACAACAATGGAAGTAAGATCCCCTTTCACGTAAATAAAGGCAAAAAAGTGATGTGTATATTTGTTATATCTGAATGACAGCTCTGGTTTTATATAGTATAGTTTAAGATTAGGGTTGCCAACTTTGGTGGGATGAATGCCTGGAGATTTCATCACATGACATGACTTTTAATTAAAGGTTAGTCTTTAATTCCTGGAGACTCCAGGACAATCCTGGGGGGTTGGCCACCCTATTTAAAGTCAGCAGACATTTTCTTCTAGCTACAGTCGACATGAAAATAGGAAGAGACAAAGTGGGTGAGGTAATATCTTTTATTAGATCAACATCTAAGGATGAAAGACCAGCTTTTGAGATTTTGTAGAGCTCTACTTCAGTGTAAGCTCAAAATCTTGTCTCTTTCAGCCACAGAAATTGGTCCAATAAAAGATACTACCCCACCCACCTTATCTCGCTAATATCCTGGAATCAACCATGCAAACAACATGTAAACAAGAAGTAAGACAACTGTGCTTTAAATAATCCAGAGCTTGTAAATCCATGCTAACAGACCACGGGCAAGAAATCTGATGTTATTCGTTGAGCATATTATATTAGCCTACAGAAGCGTTCTTACTCGACCTATGAAAGTTCTCTTCCTAAGTATCATGGTCCTGGGCAGGAGTGAATTCTTGTTTCATGCTAGTCTTGAGAGTGTTGCCAAAGCTCTAAGTCTAACCTCCATAGAAACAGAGCAGGACAACCTGGCACCTGAATCAGAATTATGCAGCACAACTGCTTTGCTGTGGAAGCCACAGGAAGATTTTGTGACAAGGACTGCAACGATCTACTTTTGTCTGATTAGATTCCTAAATTTGTTTACTTTTTTGCTCATGAGTGGCAACCTAAATAACAATAATTGACAGTGGTTGTTATTTCCTCCTACCACATTTTGAATGTGGGCTATAGGAACTTTGATGAAAAATCGAACAGCAGTGAAGAAGCATAACCTTAGGTCAGAGCTTTGAGAACTGGTGCGTGCTTTAGCTCACAACAGTCTGGTAGTGAATCAGACAACACAGTTTGAAACCTCTAAGAAGAGCCCCAGTCTCCAAAACTTTTGCAGCACTTATAAAAGACAAAGCTGATGCCTTGCCCAGTTAAGTTCAGTGTGAGACAAATCCCACTACAACATGTTGAGAGCAGCAGGCAGGGACATGTAGAAAACTCGGGGGCGGGGGCGGCATATCATACTACTATTCACTCTCACCCCAACAAAAGAAGGTGGGAGAGTTGGCAGGTAGGGTTGTTAATGAAAGGGTTTATTGCTATTTTTTAAAGATTATATCATGGCTATATTATTATTTTTAATCAGAGAACCACAAGACGAGAGGTAGTAAGGTGATTTATGTCCTTCTGTTGATAATTAGAGTATCAGTATTGCCAACGCCATTGGTTTAGAGATTGGTCTTGATATTGGTTTAAAAACCCATGAAATTTTTTAAAAATAATAAATGTTGGGTGCTTTCCTGGTTCTGAGCCTTTAGGGTTTAGGTTTTCAAGCTTTTCCTTACAATTAGGGTGGCTACAGAAATACTTTTTGTTTCAAGTGAAAGCTGAGATTGTTCAGATGATAACATGCCTCCAAGAGTTGGGGCTTTCAGAAATACATAGCATATTTCAATACTTGCAATAAAATTACACAAAAGTTGGCAGCACTACAGTATACCCAAAGGAAAATTTATACACAGTTGATTTTATAGTCTCACTTCTGTAATGATACAGATCTTATGGCAGTCAGTTGTTAGCAAAGCTGGAGTTATTAAATCTATAGCCATTAAAGGGCTTGATGCATTAAAATGAAGTGTGTGTTTTGATCCACATTAAAAGAATGAGTATAGTACCCTTTCAGAACTCAAACAAGAGTGCAGAGGCAGCCTGAAAGCCAATATGATGCCCAGGAACTAGTGGCAAATGAGAATGTTTAAAAATAACTGCTTTACTTGTTAAACAAGCTTAGCAGCATCACGCTGTTTGGCATAATTCAAGTTTAAGCATTAGTCTTCATCTGTGACTTTTTTGTCTTCTGATTGCAGTGGCTGTCTCAGACAAGAGGGAGGGCTGTCTCTGTCATGAGGAAGGGCAAGAGACTCAGCTGACATTTTGCTAGAGACCTTTAACACTGTATGGTCATCTGTGACTCAGACAAAATGCTGGAAAATAAAACACTAGCTTTTGCTGTCATTGAACCAGCAATATTTAAAATTGCCGCTACTTTCTTTTTGGTTTTATTGTTTGCTTTAATATGAGAGCAGTGCACAAAAAGTGGCTACAAATTTCCCAAAAGCATCTTTCTTCCATTTTTATAAAGTGGTATAGTGCATCTTACAAGTTTTGGCGTACAGTAAGTATACTTATTACGGTGATACAAAATTGGTTGCTCTTTTAAATGCCCCCAACAATTTTCCCCTAAAATGTATTTGATTGCAGAACAACAGTAATAACCATTTAAATGTTCGAATGCTTCCTTTCCTTCCAGAGCAGCCATTTTTCAAGGCAATGAAGTTTTAGGTTAAAAATTTCTTAGGTGCCTAATACTATATTCTGACCTAGTCAGTGACTGGAAACTATAAGAGGTTTTCTCTCAGCTTTTGTGCTCCGTGGTTGCATTAGTGACTGAGTGAAAAATGGGATATGACACAGACGTCTTACCCATGATAAAAGTTTGGCAAAGTGACCTATTTAGTCATGAAAAGTAAAACATATAAAGAGTTGTTTTTTAAATCACTCTCCATCTTTTTAGCTGTCTACTACTGCTTCTCAGTCTGGGGTTGGATAAAGAACAATATTGTCACATGTAAAGACATATTTATGACATGTTCAAAAGCTTAAGAGGCAAAGATATTGATGAAGGAAGAACACCGTGCCTTGCTACCAGTTCCAGGGACTTAGGTTGAGGCTCTCTTTTGGGGTTCTCCAAGGGCAGCATGTGAGGGTAAATGTAGGATGAAGGGGAAATCCATAAAAGGATTATTGTGGTGCAGTGGATGTTGCACCACAGGTTAAGTTTGGTTTACTGAGTTCAGTTTTAATAGGAGCTTTAAACCTTTATTTGTAAAAATCTCATTGAATTGTGAAAAACCAAAGCATATTGCCAACGTCAATGGATGGAAAATCATGAGATTGCCCCAAAACGTCATTAGATTTTTTTAATATATTGTGGGTGGGTTTTGGTCTATCTTTTGATTTATTTTTTTTAATGCCCCCTGCCCATCCCGTGTCTGTGGATGGGAGTATATGAGAGAGAGAGAGAGAGAGACACACACACACACACAGTTAGTATTGCCCGCTCTCCCATATGTATGGGGTAAGATGATTTTGGCTCCACATCCACAATCTGTCCATCCACTACCTAGCACTTAATCCCGTTTCCAGTCCCCACATAAGTTATGTCCCAACCCAGCCAACTCATCTGTTCATGCCCCACCTCTCTCAATTTAACGCCACCCCCTCAGCCTCACCTCTGCTCCTCCTGGAAGTCTTCACTCCCCTCTTCCAGGCCTGGGGGGTGGGCTGCAGTAGAGTCCCCTCTCCCTCTTCCTGCCTGTGGGGCAGCTCAAGGGGCTCTTCATCCCTTTTTCCTCCTTGCCAGGCCAGGGGCTATGAGGGGGAGGGGGAGGAGCAGAGCCACCATCCTGTGAGAATGGTGAGCGGAGGGAAGACACTCTACTGGTTACCAACAGGGTTGAACGTCTCCAGGGGACCAGAGCCTCTTGCGGCATCATGAGACAAGCTTCAGAATCCCCCAAAATCTCATCATTTATGAAAAAAATTATGAGAGTTGACCACACTGCTTTCTATTTCCCCTAACCACCCACCCTCTTCCTCCCCCCACAAAAAAACAGTGTGGAACTAACAGGTGGTTTGCTATCATCACTGTGTTCACTGCTTGTGTGTTACACTCCTTCCCCCACCCTTGTGGCTGTCATGTCTGTTTAGAATCTAAACTCTTTAGAGCAGGGTCCATCTACTACTCTTTGTTTGTACAGTGCCTAGCACAACGGGGCACCACTTTTGGTCAGTCCTTAGGCACTACTGTAATGAACATGTTAAATTTTAAAAAAGGTCTATCAGTCACCCCTTCACTAAATACCTCAGAAGGCTAGGGCACAATCTCTGAGGTAAGATAGAGAAGGCTGTGTAAAGTCCCATGTAGTACACTAATCTTAGTATTGACTTCAGCTATGAACGCAACCTAGAAAACATTTACAAACGAGCTACTTTGAACATTCCCCCCTTTTTAAAATAAGTTATTTCATTTTTATTGATTCTTATCCCTCCTTAAAACTCTCAGTAGCTATGTAAACTACTATATCAGTGGCAGGTTTTGTTGTCACCTCTAAATAGAAAGAAACCTCAACAGTGTTAAAACAGGTTAAAGTCCCTAATGCTTGGAATTTGTGATAGATGTGCTGACCTATTGATATAATTGTACATGAGGTCCCTGTTAAGGTTTTTCATTGGAGTATGAGTTTGCTGAGGGGGCACATAATGCTTTTTTGGTACAGATGGAAATGAAAGCTTTATGGAGTGCTGGAGTGTGCTGACATATTGCAGGCAATATAAAGGTGGAAAGGAATGCACAAATCTTTCCCGTTGTTTTTTTATTTCCTTCCTTTCTTTTAAGGTTTTGTGTGAATAGAGAGTGTCCTGTCACAATCTTGATGGCCACTAAGCGTAGTTGTGTTCATAAGTTTTGTGGCCGTTTGGCTGGCCAGATAAGACTGATTTCCATCAGGTTGAAGGCTCAAAATTTCAGTATATCCAAATAGGTGAAAAGACAGCACACAGTCATTAAGCCATTGGTAGAAGAAGAGACACCTTTGAGGATAGAGCCAGTATGCCTGAGAGGAAAGGAAGTGTCATATTACCACAAAACAGCAGCTCCTTTCCCTTAGCAAAGACCAGAGAAAAGCGCAAGTTACAACTGCCAGGGCCACTTCTTCCTTCCCCTCAGCCACTGTTTATTTCCATACCATGCAGAGGTGCTGGCATAGAGAATCCCTTTGTGTCCCTCTGTAATCAAATCCCACTCTAGGCTGCTTTAGGCTCCTGCCCTGTCAGAGGAAAGGTTTGTGGGACAAGACCCAGAGGGAAGTCAAAGAAGCCCAAGGAAACAGGGCTTAGTCTAGGTATGTATGCAGCAATTCCCTTGCTTCCTCCCCAGTGCTCCCAAGCAAAGGCAACCATCACAAATACAATTCTAGCCTTTTTAGAAGGTAGAGGTACTGCTGTTGCTTAGCAATGTACCACTCCCACTCCTCTCCCCACTCTTATTTACCATGCAGATGGTTTTATGTCTGTGGAAATTTCAGCTGTCTAAAACTGAGTCCACGTGGATTTCAGAATGAAATATCTACTGGTAGAATGTTGTTCTAAAGAAAACTGACATGCAGCAGAAATATTAGTTTGCATGAGGTGAGACAGGGTCTGCTTCACGGTTAGCATGATTATATTATGAGGTAGTGAGTAACGTGCCTGAGATGACAGGCTAAATAATATAGTTTTAAATAAAGGGAGTTCCAGCCACCATGTCTGTTAGCTTTCTCCCTGCTCAGATGAAATCAGAAAAGTTTGTGCATTCTGAACACTCCCATTATAATCCTAGGAATTTGCAAAGCTTGAGATAGATTCTACTCCAAAAATTCCAATCCTATCAGTCTCAGGCTGGGTCTACACTACCCGCCTGAATCGGCGGGTAGAAATCGACCTCTTGGGGACCTCTCGCAGAGGTCGATTTTGCCGCCGTCCTCACAGCAGGGTAAGTCGGCTGCGATACGTCGAATTCAGCTACGCTATTCACGTAGCTGAATTTGCGTATCTTAAATCGACCCCCCTCCCCCCCGTAGTGTAGATGTAGCCTCAGTGTGAACTCCTGGACTGCCAAGCAGCAGGAGTGAGCATTTTCTTGTGTTTTAGTGGCTTTTGGCTTATGTTATTGTATGTTGTGCTATTACTTTCACTCATATTTACTATTATGTTAAGCATTCATGCTTTATCTACACAAGCCATTTCTCCTACCTAAAAGTCCCAATCCTCTAAAGATTTATGCATGTGTGTAACCCTTCTGCCAGATGGAGCCAGCAGCAACAAGGGTCAGGTTCAGTATCTAGGGGCTCCTTTTCAACAATACAACACAAAACCAGCTCGAGCCCCCACCCAGTGACCTGGGACAATTACACATCACTCCCTGGGTGCCTCTAAGAGGCAATACTTCCCCCCTCACAAGCACAGAGTCTGAGTGTAGCAAAAACTTTTAATAAAAGGAGGGAAGCAACTCAGCATTAATTTGGGAAAACACGGCAACTAGGGTTCATAAACACAAACCATGAGCAAAAGACCCACCCCCAAGTAAGTTGGGCAGTGTCCTTTTCCCCTCAGGGTCTTAAGTCCAGCAACCCAAAAGTCCCTTTAACGTGCCCATCCCTTCTCTGTACCCCACTCACAGTTGGGGTCCTTGGCCAGTGCAGCCCCAGAGTTCAGAGGTTCATCCGCAGAGTTTGCCTCCCACCCTGGGTGGAAGGGGGTTGTAAGGAGGCACCTTACATGCTCCGCTGCTCAGGCAGTCGCTCGTCGTCCCAACGGCCAATTGCTGCACCTCTCTGTGGGACTCTGCTCTGGCCCTCTCTGCCAACCACCCTGCTGGCCCCTCACCAAGATATCAGGGCCCCCCACTTAACATAGCTCTCAGTGATTTCAGCTCTTAGTGAGGTAGCCTCACTGCTGGTGCACTCTGGGCAGCTTCTTGCCATAGAGACACTGTCCCAAAGTAGGTCTAATACTTAGACCTCAATATCAGTGATTTCAGCTTTCCAGCATGTAACAAGACCATGAGTTGAGTCTAAATTAGTTTTTTTATTATTATTATTATTATATCATGGAGAAAAGAAGGGTCAAATAGTGTCCAGGACCCTTAAACAGGGCACACACACCACCCAGTACAAATATCTGTCCCTGCCCTCTCTCAATTCATTGGGCTTTGGAACCAATGTCCCCTGCCTAGCGAGTGCCGTTCAGTTGAGAGTGAGTCCCTCCATCACGGTATGCCAGGTACAGTTCTGTTGCCCTCAGTTCACACAACAAGGATAACAATCTTTTATTATTCCTCCCCCAATAACAAGGAGACCGGGGATCCAACACCAGTTACAAGTGATCATTTGGACAAGCAATCCCATCATGCTGAGCACCTAGACAGGGTGGGTATGTCCATGCAAACAAGATCAGCTCCTGAAGTCCTTTTACACAGCTCACCACTAGATGTCAGGGGAGAGCTCATTCAGACTCTGCTTACATGTGTTTAAATTTAAGTATGTGTGTAGTCCCATGGGAGTCCATAGAACTATGCACATGTGTAAATTTAAGAAACCCTGTAAGTCTTTGGGACCTTAACTTGTTACCTTCTTTCTACATAATGCTATTCTACATTGTGCCATCTGTTATTCACTACAGCAAGAAGAGCTATGCAAAAACAGTTATAGAGGCCCTGATTCAAGTTGATCTTTCCATATTTGTGCCATGTCTCTAGATTTGACATATTAGCTCATTGCTTATAAACCATGGTCTTGGCCTAGGTAGTCTTGAGGCAATTACAGAAGGCATTACACAAGACATGATCCTGTTTAGATTGTCTTCATGCATGTCTGTCTATCATGTTTTTGGCAATATGTACTATAAGTAACAACAGACAACTTAAATGTACTACCTAGTCTCTATCCCCTACCCACAACTTCCATGGGAGTCATATTATTAATTGCCTTTATTAATCTGTGTAGTTTTAAACAACATTTCATATGACAAAGGATTGAAACTTGCAATCCCATGTTTCCAATTCCCATGATTTTATCTTGTTTTTCTTAAAGTTCCAGCTTCTGGAGGCAACCAATTATGAAAGAATCTCAGCTTTTTTTTTTTTTTTTTTTTTTTTTAAGTAAATTCTAGCCCTCATGGCTGGTGAGAAACACCTGAAAACATGAACCAAAAGGCTCAGAAACCAGAGGGTAAATTGAAAAAAAAAAAGCCCACATTTATCATGTTCTAAAACCTCATGATTTAGCCAGTCTCAGGATTTGGGGGGTGTGGGACTGACTCATAAATTTTGACTATTTAAGGTTATCAATACTGCAATCCTCACACAGACCAAACTCCCAATGGAGCTTCAGTAGGATTTTGCCCTGAATAAAGACGGCAGGATTTTCTCCTTTAAGTTTAATTATCTCAAACTCATATGCCTCTGAGCATCTCTCCCTTCTAGCCTTTATTAATGTTTCTTTACCTGTTTGGGTATTTTTATTATTATTATTATTATTATTATTTATTTTATTATGTATTTGTATTACAGTAGCATTTAGGAGCCCACATCATGGATCAAGATCCCATTGTGTTAGGTGCTGTACAAACACAGAACAAAAAGATGATTCATGCCCCAAAGAGCTTACAGTCTAAGTTTAAGAGGACATAACAGACAGACACAGACTAGACAGGCATGGGACTATGTGGAAACAACAAGATAATATTAGTCAGCATGATAGGCTGTGCTATCAGCACACGCACAGGCTGTTTTGTCAAGTTTTTGGTAGGCTTCACAGCTACTGAGTTTTAAGGAGGGATATGAAGGAGGATAATGACATAACTTTGTGGATATTCATGGGGCGCTTCTCCCAAGCATAGGACAGTATGGGAAAAAGAACAAAGATGCGTGTTTGAAAATTTAACAAGGGAGCAATGGAGGCTGGTATCATTAGTGATTTGGAGGTGGGAGACAACATTTCAATAATGAATGAGAGATAGGATGCAGATGGACTGTAAGGGCCTTGAAAGTAGCTTAACAGACAAGTATCTGATGCAATAGAAAAGAGGGAGCCAATGGAGAGATGCAAAAAGAGGGGTGATGTGGTCAAAGTGATACGCCAGTAGGAGAATGATCTATGCAGCAGCATTCTGAATGGATATGAGCGAGGTAAGACTGCATTTGTCAAGACCAAAGAAAAAGATGTTGCATTATTCGAGACACAAGATAAGAGACCAGACAGGAGTTCTAGCTGTGTGGATGGATAAGGAAGGATGTATCTGAGCGATGTTACACATAAAGAATCAGCAAGATTTAGACATAACCTGGATGTGACGGCCTATAGAGAGATCCAAGTCGAAGATGACACCCAGGTTTCAGGTCTGAGTGACAGGCGGGATGGTGGTGTTGTCCTCAGTGATTGAGAAAGGAGGGCAAGTAGGGGTGATCTTCAGTGGAAAATATTAGGAGCTCTGTTTTAACATGTTGAACTTGAGCTGATAGCTGGACATCCACAGGGAAATACCAGAAAAACAGGCCAAGATTTTAGTTTGGAAAGCATGAGACAGGTCTGGAGTACAGAGGTAAATCTGAGTTGTCAATATAGAGATGGTAGCTGAATTTGTGTTTGTGGATGAGATTACCCGAGATGAGGTCCAGAGGGAGAAGAGAAGGGAACCAAGGACAGAGCTCTGTGGAACTCCCCACAGAGAGTTGGAGAGAAGCATAAGGAAGATTCTCCAAAGGACTTCTGTTGCTTCAAATTCCTGTATCAGGCTTCATCTGGCTGCATGTAGTGATTAAGAATTTCAGTCCCAGCACTTCTCAGTACTTGGTGCCTAATGTTTAAGTACAACTGAAGTAAAATCTATAGATTTTAATCATTTCCACTTGGGACTTCTTCCTTACATTGATGACACAATGAGGTAAATAGCCTGTAGGCTATCTGTTACTGGAGATGGCGCAAAAAGCAGCCATAGATATGTTTTGAAGTATGATATCAAGTACTACAGCTCTGCTTTCATACACAAAGGGCTGGATCATTTATAAAGCATGTACTTTAAATGAGATTTTCTATGAAGTACAAGACAGATCTCCAGTCAAAGAATTACTACACTTATGATTACAGGAAATCGCAGTAGAAATTGAATGGCCAGATTATCAAGTGGTGTGAACTGACATTTACTTCAATAGAGCTATGCCAGTTAACACCAGCTCAGTTTCTTCACTGCAATATGGGCTGTGTATCTGACCCAAAAGGATTTATTAAAAATATTAGCTAACTTTTGAAACTAAGTATTGGTGTGTGACTCACAGCTCAGAGGCACAACAAAATGGAAGTAACAAGGTTTTCTTGTGTGTCCATTAGATCTGCTGGTTTCTAGCCAAAATTTAGTAGAAAGTCTGATAGAAGTGATGGGGCACTATAATAAAGCCTACTAGTCATTTTTTATTATTACTGTTATTTATTTTGTTTCCTCAACCATTTTGCTTTACTCATTTAGCTGGAAGGCAAACACATTCCCTGTTGATTATCCCCACTCAGCCATAAGCTTCTGCTACACATTTTGATTCCTAATATGGTAGCAAGAGATTTTGTATGAGTTCCAAAGAGCTCCTCTCAGCTTGTGGAATGCAGCAAGAAAAGAATCCTGCAGAGACAAAGATCTGTGTACTTGTACTAATAAAGAACAGAAAATGGACTCCACATACTCTAAAAGTTTGTGCTTTCATTATTCTTGAAATTACCACTTTGTCTTACTTTACACCAATGCTACAAATTTTCTGTTATTTTCCTGAACAGACTTTCTTAACCATTTCAAAAATCATATGTCCAATAACTTTGAGGTTTCCTTTACCAAGTCTACTCTATCAAGATGAAGTTTTTATTATACTAGCTTATAGCCTGAAAGCATGCTGCTGTCACAGTACCAGTAGATTAGTTACAACACAAGGAATGAAATGTTAGGGGAATTGAGAAAACTTAGAGATTTCATTTTAAAAAGTATTTTAAAACATTTAAAACTTTTCAGTGCTGTGAAATATCTGCTGTCCATTCACTGGATCGGGATAAGACCAGTTGTTTATAATCAGCTTTTGTAATGTTTATGAAGTGCTTTCCAGATAATTTTCTGGTCACTTCACCAAATCCAGAAATGTTTGCTGTTTGAGCAATAACCTTGTGTGGGCTCTGTTCACTGAAGAAATTTAATCCTTTGGGTCTTGGTACTGTGGAGTGTGGAGTTTATTTCACCCAAAATAATGAACAGTTTGTAGTAGTCTGGCTTTGGATAAATATTTCTTAAAGTTATATCCTCTTTAAGCCTCACCTAGCTTCTGTAGAAAAGGTGTCATAAGGCAAATATAGTCTTTCCTGAATCTTACACTGATCACTTTTTTGTGTGTAACTTTAGCACCCTCGTGGCCAAGATGGAGTCTGCTCTGCAGACAGCTCTGGCCAAGAGATGGCGCGCACAGGAATGCAGCAGGAGAAATCCCTTCCACCCCAGAGGCACCTGTTCCAAACCCCCCAGAGTGAAGACACACACCCACAGGAAAAGTACAGTGGATATAACAAGGGAAATATTTATTTACAGAGGGATGAGAGGACAAAAACAACAAGGGGAAATATAGGGGGAGCAATAAGACAGGGCTGCATCCAAGCCAAGGCCCCACAGGCCCAGTGTTAGCACAGTCTGGAAGGCAGAGCAATGTGTCTGCACACAGAGTTCAGGAGTCCTGAGCAAAGTTCCAGTCCAGTGGTGAGTCTTGGGTGCTCCTGGTCGTATTCGGCACCAGTGAACTTTCCCCCAACAAACCCCTCCAGTGCCCTTTTCTGCCGCTCTCTGCAAAGCCACCCAGAGCGACCACCTCCCCACTTAACTAGCTACAGCCTCCCTCCTTGTTCCCAATGCAGAATCACAAGCCCCAGTACTCGCAGCCCCATGCAACTCTGGACAGCAGTGATATTGGGTCCCGCTCCGGCCTGTCCTTCGCGGCAATTCCTCTCTGGCACAGTGCTGCTCCTGGCTCCTGTCCTGGGGTGTCCCCGATCAGCCCTGTCCTTCCCAGGCCTCGGACAGGTTCTCTCTGTTTCACTTTTCCAGGGCCTGCAGGTTGCCTCTCCCTCTCCTTGGAGCTCCAGCACTGCCCCCTGGAGTTTCCCTCCTTTTTTCTTACTCTCCCCCTTAGGAAAAAGCTTTAAAGGGCCATGCTCTCTAAACCCCAAAGGGGTTACATGTGTGTTTGTGTTTTTAATTTTTGGTAATAGACCATCTGATCTTTCTTACTGACATCCACATATTTAAGATTCTTGCTGCCACTTGCCCTAGCTCTGGATGGACAGTAAATAATAAGAATTTAAACTATTAATGTATTAACAGGTGACAATCCCAATTCTCAGCATTCAGAGATAAAAGGCTTGATTTTCAAAGCTATGTAGGTACCTTAAGATACAGATAAATGCCTAGTGGGATTTTGAAAAGTGCCTAGCCACTTTACTCCTATTGATTTCAATACAGGCACCTATTTAGAAAATTTGACCCAAATTAAATATTTCTCCACCATCATAATGTTTTCTGCCATTGTTTCTGTATCACTTACACTAAGTAGTGCCTTGACTAGGATAGAGAACACCATCCATCCTGTCCCAGCTATCATATTATTTTATTGAGCTTGAATACAAACATTTATCAGTCCTCCTACGCTCCCAATAAGTGTAATAATCTCAAACAACTAGACTCATTCTTTCAACTCTGAAATTTCAAAGGTCTTCTGAAATTCATACATGATTTATGGGTTGTTGGTTTTTTGACATAGCAGATGTTCCTTTGACTAGACTGTGTCCAGATCTTGTCTCAATAGAATGGCAAACAGAAATATGCTGAACTGCTCAAATTTAATCGAAGTAGTCAGTGAACCACAAGATCTGCCTGCTCTACCACTTTCATACCGAATTGGATATCTGCAATCCAAATCTGTAGCTGAAAACTATCATGTACCTTCAGGTTTCTGATAGTTTGTGTCATGTTTCACTGCCTTTTAAGCCAAAGTGAGATGCAGTAAGTGGCAAAACTGCAACATGTCAATCAAATACCAATTTGTATTGGTGAATGGCTGGAAGAATTTGAAGCATCCTGAGATACATTGGGCCACAGGCTACTGACCACATTATCAGAAACACTTTCTCCCTTTTTCTAATGATGCAGTTTGCCAGGTCTTCTTTTCTCTTGTCTGATAATAGGAATAACGTTCTTGGTGTTGGAATATTCTCACCACTGTTGTTGATAGCCTTGAATACTTTTTCTCCATTCTGCCTTGAATATTAGCACTTACATACTTTTCAGGACTTTTGTCTGAGACAGAAACCTTTTCATCTTGTACCTGTTTGTAAATTGCCATTCACACATATGGTGTTATACAATAAATAACATGTTCATTCTTCCAAACAATTTCAACAGTTGCATGTATCTTTTGAGGTCTGACGCTCAGTCACGTTCCAGTTGTTCAGAGAACTGTACATCATAAGTTAGCGGCTGCTACTTTTCAAGAAGAATAACAAATAGCTCTTGAAGAGAAGCACCTAAGCCCCAGATGTATCTTTGCAAGCACTTGTGTTCAAAGTCTGCCTTCAGTACGTTTCAGATTTAAGTGGAGAGCGGAAAGAAGTTAGTTTTATTGTGAAACAGCAAAATTGCTTTTCACCAGATTTTAAGACGTCAGCTTGTTTCTTGTTCAGCTAATTTCTTGCTACCAGTTAGCACAGTTGCAATCTAAAGTTCCACAGAGACATTTTTAGGAAGTGGAGCCCTGATCATTAATATTATTTAGAAGCAGAAATCATGCAATGAGGCAAAATAGTAAATCCTGAAAGCCTAATCTCTGAATAACATCTGTGAGTTGTCTTTCACCCTTCCATTAGTATAGTAAGGGACAGATTGTGGCTATAAACAACTTAGCACAACAAAGGGTAATGTGACAAGGACATACTGGGCAAGATAAAGTTGCTGGTGCAAATTGAGCCTAAACAACATCTCAAACTACTAAAACAGAGATAAGTGTGTTGTCCTGCACTAGGAAATGTGGTCAAGTTTAGGTTGGGTTTCTCTAGCTTGTGGTAACTAAGCCCTATCTAAACTTGCCCACTTTTCTTAGTCTGGACAGAGCCAGTCTCTCCAGGAGTGTCAAGGGAGCATGGGCCAGAACAGCTCCTTTCGCACCTAGAAAGGATGCAGTATGTACTCCTTCCTGTGCCAGCCCCACTGCCAGTTTCTAGTGCCTCACCCCTTTAAGGAGGCAACAAGAAGCACACAGGCTGTATTTGTCACTAGCCCCTGCACAGCAAAGAGTGGGGAAAACGTCCTCTATCAATAAGAATGTAGAAGTAGATGTCCATATCTTATTGCTTTAGGTTTCAAATGTAGGCTTGTTGATATAGCTTTGAGCCACTAAAGATTGCTCCTGCCTTTTGGGAAAAAGTTTTGTTACCTTGGGGAAACCAATACAAAACTGTTCACGGTGTATTCAGAAAAGGCTGCTTATGGAAGAGGTGTGTATGTGTGTGTTGGGAGGGAGGGATCTGTTAAACAAATACTTTCTCCTGGTGTTGGTGACCTAGTTGTTCTGGTAGGCAAAAGCAACACAACAATCGTTCAAATATACTGAAGATCTGGAATTTTTTTCCTTAAAGCTGTAATTGCTAGAAAGATGCAGACACTTAAAAAAACCCACATCACTGAGCTACATGTAAATATGAATTTCTCAGGTAGAAAAAGGAAGTTGTTTCAGATTGAGAAGAAAAAAATCTGAGTTAGTAGGATCCTTTTTATATAAAACCATTGATGAGTAAAATGTGGTATGAAAGTCATGATGCGCTCTTGAAAATAAATATCAGCTTTGATAAAGCGTAACTAGGACTGGTTTCTCACTCAGCTGTGAAGTGTGGAGATCAGGTTTCTTTGATGATCCTTGTAGTTGCAGAAGCTATAAGAAGAAAACTCCAGGACTGTATTTTTTATTCTTTCTATACTGCAGTATTCCTTCAGTATTAGATGTCATTGATTTGATACTTTTGACTTAATGATTTGAATCATAAAACATGCCTCTTTCATGCTGTCAGATGTCAAAAGACTGCATGTTTTCCTAAGCTCGACTAAGAAAAACCTTGTCAATAAAGCAGCAGCAATGGGCTTTTAAACAAAATTCTACAGTTGTACAATCTGTAGTTTTGCACATTTTTCTCTATACCTGATACAAATTAAAAGTATTTTTCAGGCCTGAGTAATTGGTTTCCTTACCTTTATAATGTATGTAGCTATATAGATGTGAATTTAAAATAAAATGAATTAAATTTTAATCACTCGTACATTACTTTCCTATTTCATCATCTCCCTGTCCTCTCTACTTTTTCTCCAACACACTTATTTTTGATTAGGAGTATGTCATATCCAGTCATAACCATGTTTGCTGAATTTGGGGAAAGACTAGCTTGTAAGTAGAGTCATAGCACAGTAGTTTGTATAAGGGGCAGCCTTTTTCTCTGCTTCTGTCATCTTTCCAAATATGTTGCTTCCAGTTCTCTGGATAGGGGAGGAGGAGAGAGATTATTCGTAAACATTGTATCATCCTTTTTTCCTGTGCTGAAAAGCAGAACCATGGTGATGTGCTGTCAAGCCACAAAGCTGTAGTGTAGTATGATGCAGCATTAAAAGACTATCACATGAAATGTACATTTTTGCTACAGTAAATTGCTAATAAACTAATTGGACTTGTTGCTGTTGTTAATATACTTCCCTTTGATAAACATTGTCACTCAGATTCTCTTTTTTATCTGTGATAGTGAAAGTATTGCCTGCCCTCAGGTCAGTTTGGGATTAGATGAGGTCTTGTTACTTCACAGTGACCAGGCTGTTTTTACCATGAGAGACGTTGTTTTGGTCTCAATTAGTAGTTTCTGGGAATGTAGACAGGAGTTAACTAGAGATAGAGAAAAAAAATCTATCAAGTCATTTTTGGTAGGCAATGCCTGTCCCAATACAGGATTATTCCCTATAGCAATATATACTTTACAATGCTTTGTCCCATCCATTTCTAATTGATTCAAGTGATGGGACTTGAACCACTTTCCAGGAGAGACTATTTCTAGTATAATAATTTCTTTTCTGATATGTGTTCAATCTAAAACTTCCTTTAGTTAATTTCATCCCCATTTCTCCTAGTTATATGCCCCCTTTCGACATCTTAAACAATTCCTCTCCTCAACCTTCATTGACTTTCACACGACATCATAACCCCACTTAGTCAGTGTTTGGCCAGGCTGCACACATTTAGTTCTTCTACTCTTTCGTCCTGTCAGTCACTCCAGTCACTTAATCATATTTGTTACTTTTTTCTGAATTACTTTGTTAAATAGCTGCCCTGGTTCTGGAGAGCTCAGAACTGTACCCAGATGCTTCAGCAAGAAACCATTTCTGTGGTTCTATTAGAATCTTTTCTCCCGTTGGCTTCCTGATATTTCTAACCTTTCCAAGCCCCTTTGTATTCTCTCTCTGTCCTGCTCATATTTGCTCTACCACCCAATTTAATAATATCTGGGAATTTAACTAATGTCCTGTTTAGCCCCTCTTCCTCCATAGCATTAATCATTATCATTAAAACACTAACTAAAACATGCCCAGCACTGATCTCAGCAGCACCCCCATTGAACCTCTTGTTCCAGCTTGATAGATTGCCACTTCCCTCTGCATTGAGTCTTTTAGCTCGAAATCAGTCCCTGTGATGCTGTTTATAGCGGCACAATTTGAATTCATGTATTGAGAAAGATTGCATTAAAGATAATAGGTAGGTTTGAGTTATACCCACTAGTTCATGCTCGCCATCATTTAATATCAAGTCTACTACAGCTCGATTATGATTACCCGCACTGCTTGTGTTTTTGCATAGCCACAAAGTATAATACCATTCCTTTCTATTTTTGTTGTTTTGTTCTTGCCTAAAGTTGAAGGACCACTCCTTCTTCTTACTCAAACTAGAAGCACATGCTGAATTTTTTTATCTGCATTAAAGCCTGATCAACAAGCAGCTCCACCCCCTTTGAAGTGAGTAAGCTGGTGCCCCATCTGATGCAATGGAAACAGGTTTACTGCTTTGTAGTTTGGTATTTCATTTGTAATCAAAGTGCTTGATTCGGTTGCTTTACTATTACAGCAGGGCGTTTAGTTTTGGCTCAGGATTAAAACATAAGGCATGTTTTGCTGCTGGGTTCAGCCCAAATTTACTGTGCTTTCTAAAACAATTTGTTTTGCATATCTGTAGCTAGGTTAAAATGGCTGCCAGTATTCAAGTGAGACAGATCAATTGCCCATTCTTTGGCAGTAAACTTTACCTCAGGCTCATAAGCACTAGGCTGTGCAGTTTTTAAATAAGTTTGGGGGCGGGGGTTGTTTTGGGGTTTTGTTTTGTTTTTTCATTTAATGCATCTTTTCCCATCTGGAGTTCTAACATTTGTTGTACAATTCTGGTTGGAGACCACTGTGGATGGAATTACAGCCTCAGCTTCTGTCTAAATAGTCCTCAGGCCACTATGAACAATTCTGTTTCTACTGTCTGCTTTACATGGTTAGCAATCCCAGCCTGGAATTCTCAGATGAGTAAATCATTGGCTCTTTGTCAGTTTTCCTCCTTTGCCCCAATGTTCTCTGATTCTTTGGATTCAGCATTTTAAGACCAACTTCATATTCATTTAATTGTACAACAGTGAAAGGTTGTTATTTTTGAATCGTGTTTGGCTTCTTTCCCCATTTTAATTTCCTTTGTGGCATAGAGGCTATTGTTAGTACTTATAGGGCCGGATTCACAAAGAAATTTAAGCATGGTGATGCTGAATAAATTTTAGCTGGCTAGAAAATCACTGGAATTCACAAAGCCTGAGTTAGGCTTCTAGGCTCTCTATTCAATGAATGGGGAGAGAGACAGACACCTTAGACTGGGATTCACAAAAAGTCAGTGTGTTAGGCAGCTCCCCAACTAAGCTAGGGACGCCAAGCTGAGGGATGTGCTAAGCTCCACCCCCCCTTTCAGATCCAGGCCCAAGTCCAGGCTGCACAGAGGCACCTTCCTCTGTTTGGGATTCTCAGCTGCAAACCCTCTCTTGAAGTTAGGTGCCTATGCTGTTCTTGCAAAGGAGGAGGAGCAGCTCTCTCATAACTTTTAGCCCAGTGGTTGGGGTACTCACCTGGGATGTGGGAAATCCCTGGTTCAAGTCCCCCCTCTGCCTAAAGGGAGAAGGTTTTTGGACAGGGATCTACCACTCCTCAAGTGAGTGCTCTGAGCTATGGGATAGTCTGATATGAGTAGGGCCCTACCAAATTCACGGCCATGAAAAACACGTCATGGACCATGAAATCTGATCTCCCCTGTGATATCTGTCTATTGTAGGGGAAGGGCAGGACTGGGGGCTCCCCAGCTGAGGGCTCCTACCCTGTGCCGGGCTCCAGCTGCTAGTCCTAGCCAGGCTGGGGAGGGATAGAACTTCCTCTTCTCTTGCAGGGGTGGCTCTCGGAGCTGGTTCAGACCCAGCTCCGTGAACCTCCCCCAGCTGCAGGAAGCTCCGCGGGTGCTGGCTGGGAGCCCAGCTCTGAAGGCAGCGCAGAAGTGAGAATGGCACACCTTCCCATGCTTTCACTCTCTGCCTCTGGCCCAATGACTCTTTCATTATTTATTCACAGTGGAACAGCTTCAACAGCTTTCCCCTCCTCCTCTTCCACCCCATCAGCCATTTTGTGCAAGCTTACCTATAGGTGCTTGCTTCAGTAGGCGAGGTCTGAGCATGCTTACCAGATCAGACCCCATAGATGAGTTAGATGGAGGGAAACCTATCTTTCCCTTGTTTGTGCATTGCACTGAGGCTTATGTGTCTGGGTACATGGTAAGGGGCTGCAGTATACATGCACAGAGGCAGAAACATAGGTACCCAGAAAACTTCTACTGCAAAAATGTAGGCACTAAGCAAGTTTAGAGGGGTTAGCAACAGCTGAGCAGGTGATTTGTGAATCCCTGTGGACGTGAATCTGGGACTTAAAGACCTGAGGAGGCATTTAGGCATCTAAGTCTTTTTGTGAATGTAGCCCATAAATGTGAATTCCGTGTAGTATAAAAAAGTTCTTGCTATCAAAAAAGTTGCTGTTTCTGTGAGAAAGATGTTTAATTTTAATGAAACCACATTTATAAAATGCTTCCATCTCAAAATTCAGTACTCTGTGAGCTCTTCCTTTAGAGGGGCTTATTTAATGATGCGTAAAGAAGTAGGAGTCAGTCAAGATATGTAAAACTATAGACCTTATGGACAACAAATTCCAAGGCTTGGCCATGCTACATCTGGTTCAGATCCCAAAGGAGGGGCTGTAAGCAAGCACCGACCTGGTCTCTGACAGAAGGTAGAGCAGCCTTGAGGCTGCTCTATTTTACACCCAGTTGCATATGATGCTCAAGGGCCAATCTGGCAGCCATAGACTAACCTTATCAATGACTCTTTGCCCTGGCCACGGCCACTATTCCACGGCGTGGCATAAGGCCAGCTTTCAGGAATTCCCCCATGTAGCAGAATCTCCAGCATGCTGGTTAGGCTGGCTTTAAAGGCTGCTCTGTATTGTTGAGGCCATGAGTGGCACAGAAATCACCGCAGAATCAGGGTGCTAAAATGGGCACTTTTGCAGCCCATCCTTTCCCACCCCCAGCTGAACCCAGAAGATACTCGGCACATCTCAAGATCTGTCTCATAACCCTCAAGTGAGTTATGCTGTTATGGAAATTGTGATGATGTCCCAAATCAAAGAAATCTTAATAATGGTTGAGGAATAAACATTAAACACCAAATAAACTCCAAGGACTCAACAATCCCATTTTCATGCAAATATTGTTGGCAAGAAAAACAAACAAACTATATTTTATGCCAAGAGAATTGTTTCTAATTACAAGGTTTTTCAGTGTTTTCCTTGAGATGTCAGCTGCTCTTAAAAGATAACACTACATCTTGCTCATTTGTGGAGGCATGTAGAAGGCACAGCAGCATGAGTTAATGAGTATAAATCATAACTTTTATGAAATGTAGAATGCAGCACAGTATTTGTACTGATTCTTAGCCGTTGTGCCATATATTGCTGCTTCCCCAGAGAGTTCAATCTTTCTCCTTCTGGCTTTCCTTCCAGTTCCAAGGATCACTCAACACTCATTAGAGGTTAGTTCCGAGGCCTTAATTATCCCCTCCCACACACAAATACACAAAAGGAGAAAAGTTAAGGCAAATTATTATCCATGGCTTGAAAGCCACAAGCATCATACTGACTCATCCCCTCTCACAAGGGAGGGAATTGTGTGCCCAAGGAGAGAGGATGTCCCAAGATCCATGGGAAAATCCAGCCATGGTGAGGAAGCCACATGGAGGGCTTGCCCTGCAGTGCTCCTCTCTCAGGGCTATGCTGCTTCTGTCCGCCTCCTCCCCTCCTCCCCCCCACAACCAAACCCCTGCCCCACCTCTTCCAAATGCAGGAGACAGCATAGGGTAGACTAAAAGCATTAACCCCCAATTCAATTGCCATAGAAATTCAATAAGTTTGCTACGTAGAGCAGGCAAGGAGCTGTTCCCCATGCTGTCCTCCCATCGCCACAAAGCCCTGTCTGCACAGAAGTTGCAAGGAGGAGTTGCAGCAGGCTTCGCATAGAATGGTGCTGTACTGATTCCATTGCCTGTCTTGCTTCAGCCTTTGGTACAAATCTTTTCCATCTCTCTGTGCAGTGGCAGCCGGGAGAGAGCAATTCTAGCCCTCTGATATCTTTCTCATTATAGCTTTACCCTTCAAATCACCTCTATTCCAAACATGTTTTGAGATCCATGTATAAAACATGCATTTCCAAATTTGACTTTATTGGATGCATTTCTGGGCTGTTCTCAACAGTTTATTCTGTTCCCTAAAATGGAAACTGTACTGAACACTTGGCATTTTGTGGTACTGCTTTGTCATCAGTTTTGATCAACGTTTCTCCTTAAAGGTGGAATGTGCTAATTAGCACCCTGAACTTCATAAACAAAAATTTGACTGTAGGCAATTCTAACCCTATGTTTCTGCCCAATTACCAATTTTAATTGCCAAGTATCATCTGACATATAATTTTGTCATGTGAAAATTTATGATTGTGCAACTGCACTTATTACTAGATTAGTCTGGCTCGGTTTTTCATCTATTATTAAGCGTGCTGGCTCACTCAAGAGTTACAGAATTTGTGGGTTTGGGGTGGGTTTTTTTCTGATCTCCACTCAGGACTGTGCAGATTTATTTCTTCTTTTAAACAATCACACGCACCCCTAGGAAAGTAGTCACTCTTGTAATCAATTTCCAATGTTTTCACCTACAGCAGTTTCCAAATTTGTCAACTTTCTATCTGCTAGCTTTTCGTACTTTGATTAGATTACCACAGAACAGAGACCTGACAAATATTTATCAAAGATCAGCACTATTTTTATGTTTGTGTTCAGAATAAACCCTTGTAGTAATACCATTCCTATTTGGCTGCTTTGTTGACATTGCTGTGCTGAAGAGAATTTGTTTCACCAATTGGAAATTCATGTGTTCTGTAAATTCTGTTCTTTCTGAAGGAAGATAATACTGATTTTTCATTTAAGACTAATCACCCACAACTTGATTTTCATCTTAAAATCCGCAGACAAAGGCTCTCCAGCTCCTTATTTTGTTTGTCAGAATATTTTTATCTCTATTTTGTTGCACTTTACAGACTCTATCTTGACCTTGAATTTTAGATGTTGCTGACACAGGTGATTGACTGAAATGTGCCATTTTCTGAGATACACATTATTTTCGCTTGAACGTCAAATACATTACTGTTTTTTCTTATCTAACAAATTAAATGCACCCAATCCACAAAGTGGTGGTGATCTGGGTATTAGTTTTAGCAGAATGATTCTGGTATTTTAGTAGCACTGTCTCTAAAATCAATAACTGTGTGTTTACTGCCTAGTTGACACTACTTCAGCTTCCATTTCAGAGGAAGCACAGATCTTTTAGTTTCCTTTAAATAACACCCTGACATTTTTACGGTAAACTTCAACAAAGCAAAGGATGCCAGGTTGGCACCCCAATGCTTTAAAAGCTGCCTTATGAGCCTCCCTTGAGATATTTTTGTAAAACCCATGATGCACAATTTGAGTGATGATTTTTACAGCTTTTTTGCATTTGTGAATAGAATGTTAATGAGAGAGCAACTGAAGTAGAAGCAACTAGTATTTAATCCCACCGTCATCTTAATATGAAGTTAGCAGGGGAGCATGGCCAGTCCTATCCCCCAGGGAGCCCTATCAGAGGATTACCTGTGAAGTTCCACATACACAGCCCTTCCTCTTTCACATGGGCCAAGGGAGATCCACAACAGAGGATCCCCTCATTGTGGAGGTAAGCTGTGCCCCTGTCTCAGTTTGATCTAGGCAAACCGTTAAAGTTGATTCAAAGAAGTGTACTCTGCCTTGTGAGTTGTGGCTACATTCATGCTGTACAACTTTTGTCCATTGTGCTCAGGTCTATCACCCTTACTCATGTTGAATAGCATCTAACTCAATTAGACTATTCACATATAAGGTATCACTCAACATGAGAAATGCTGGCAGAATTGAGCCTTTGGTAAAACTAGAAAGTATAGCTGTTCTCACTAAACTTTATCACGGAAAATCACTTGCAGTATTTTTCTGTGACTTTTCAGATAAAAGAACAGTCTATCATCATTATTTTCACTCTGTTATCTTGTGTTCTTGCAATGGTTTGCTTCTGTTAGTTTGTGGAAGAGAGATTCTTTTTAAAAGGGATAACTTTATTTTATTTTTTTAATTGAAAAATCCTTTCCTTTAAATCCTTACATATTCTTTGTCATGCTTTGCTCTAGAGGGATAATCCACAATATAAAGAAAATATTTTAATCATAAATGTGTAATACAATCTTTCTTTGCTAGTAGTTGTAAAATTTGTTGAATTATGTAATGAAGTAAGGTAATTTTTTTGGCTATAATAACGGGGGGAAACAACAAAGTAATAACCATCAACGGCTATTAGCCAGGATGGGCAGAGATGGTGTTCCTAGCCTCTGTTTGCCAGAAGCTGGGAATGAGAGACAGGGAATGGATCACTTGTTGATTACTTGTTCTATTTATTCCCTCTGGGGCACCTGGCACTGGCCACAGTCGGAAGACAGAATACAGGGCTAGATGGACCTTTGGTCTGACCCAATAGGGCCGTTCTTATTTTTTATGTTTGCCTTACTGGTTGAAATTTTATTATTAATTTCAGTTCTAACACCACACTTCACTGTTGCAGATCGTAGCCTTCTGAGATGAATGGCTACTACGGGTTACATGCAGTGTTGTTTTAATCGTGTTGGTCCCAAGATATTAGAGAGACAAGTTGGGTAAAGTTATATCTTTCATTGGACCAATTTCTGGTGGTAAAAGAGACAAGCTCTACTTCAGGTCTAGGAAAGATACTTGGGGCATGTCTGCACTTAAAACACTGGATCAGCGCAGCTGCGCCACTGTAGCGCTTTAGTGAAGATGCTCTATGCCAACTGGAGAGAGCTTTCCCATTGACATCGTTAATCCACCTCCCTGAGATGTGGTAGCTATGTTAGCAGGAGAAGCTCTCCCGCCAGCATAGGCCTGATCTACACAGGAGGTTAGGTTGGTATAACTACATTGCTCAGGAGTGTGGATTTTTCACACCCTGGAGCAATGTACTTATACCAATATAAGTCTGTCATGTAGACCAGACCTCAGAGTGTCACAACTAGATACAAGGTGGAACAGATTGTTTCACATAAATAGTTAGCACGTATTCTAAGAGACCAGTGAAGGTGAAGTGGTTAACATCCCTATAATCCAAGGAAAAAAAAAGGCATTAGTGGGTTAGAGGTTGTTGTAATAAACCATAACAATGTGTAACTCACTAAACCCCCCTTTGTCCTACGACTACAGATGTGTTAACGGGCCACTTCACCATTTAGGTGGCTTGCTGCCTAGTGGAATCCATAGCCCCAAGTTAGGCACTTAGGCTCCCTGTACCATGTCTGGGGAGCAGGGCCGGTTTTAGGCCGATTCAGCCGATTCGGCTGAATTGGGCCCCGCGCCAAGAGGGCCCCGCGCTGCAGCTGTCCACCCCACCCCCAGCTCACTTCCCCCTCCTCTCCTCCCCTGCACGCTCCGCCCCCTCCCCTGCTTCCCGCGAATCAGAGATTCGCGGGAAGTCTGAGACGAAGCAGGGGCGGGCCGGCAGCACAAGGTAAGCTGGGGTAGTGGGGGCGGGAGAAGGGCTCTGGGGAGGCGCGGCCCGTTCCCGCAGGCCCCAGCGGCTCTGGCCCGGGTTGGCTCCAGCCCGGCCCCCGTGGCCCGGCTCCAGCCCGGCCCGGTCCCCGCGGCTCGGGTCTCCCCCCCCCGCGGCGCGGCTCAATTCCTGGGAGCGGGGCTTGCAGCAAGCCCCGCCCCCAGGAATCGGGCCCCGCTCTTGCTAAAGCCGGCCCTGCTGGGGAGAGTTAGATGTCCTCTGTGTACAAAGCCGGCTCCAGGCACCAGCTTACCAAGCAGGTTCTTGGGGCAGCCACTTCGGAGAGGGGCAGCACATCCAGCTGTTCGGCAGCAATTCAGCGGACGGTCCCTCACTCCTGCTCAGAGCGAAGGACCTCTGCCGAATTGCCGCCGCAGATCGCGATCGTAGCTTTTGTTTGTTTGGTTTTTTGTTTGGCTGCTTGGGGCAGCCAAAACCCTGGAGCCGGCCCTGTCTGTGTATATATATCTTCCTACTGTATTTTCCACGGCATGCATCCGATGAAGTGTGTTTTAGCCCACGAAAGCTTATGCTCAAATAAATTCCTTAGTCTCTAAGGTGACAGAAGTACTCCTGTTCTTTTTTCTTTGAGCATAAGAATGAGATTCACAGAGGCCAGCAAGCTGAGCAGAAAGCTGCTAATGCTAGGGAATGCTGAAAGAGATGTGTGGCCTAAGCCCAGCCCTTTGACTGATTTAGGTGCCTAAATCTAGACTAAAGGGAAGATCCTGCCTCTGCCCAGATTCACAACCATTAACCCTTTCCTGGAGTTAGGCACTTAAGAGGGTTTTTGAAAGACACTACATTGGTGGTGGTGCTGCTGCTGCTGTGGTGGTGGCAGCTGCTGCCTTAGCCCTCCCTCCCGCCCCCTTATAATCTTTATCCCAGTGGTTAGAGCAGTCACCCAGGCGGTGGAAGACCCATGTTCAAATCACTCCTCTGCCTCATGTGAAAAAGAAATTTGAACTTGGCTCTCCCACTTCTCAGGAGAGTGCCCCAAGCACTCGGATATTCCAGGCTGGGGTCTCTCACAACCTTTCTTTTTCAAACCGAGCCACTATATGCAAATAATTAAATATGTATTGGGCCAGAGAGAGAGTGAGAGAAAGTGACTCTGTAGGCCAGTGGTTAGTGGCATTAAGGCTCCTAAGTCTCTGTGAAACTAGTCCTTCGCTTCTGTGATTTTCTTCACCCACCCCTAAACTTCTTTAACACTGTTTTCCAACCAGTACTGATGCTGAAATGGCTTTTATTTCAAACCAGCTTTACAGTCAACATGGAGCCTTAGCAAAACCGACAATCTAGACCACTTCTTTCGGGGAGCAGAGAACCATCTGCTTTACACCATCAAATCCTTAAAAGCGCTGGTGCTAAACCCAGTGTTGAGGCTGCAGGGGCAATAACTCTTCTACTGAGAAAAAGCCAGGAGAGTTTTAAAGCTTTTCACACAATACTTCCTTATTGTAGGAGGATGCAATTGTTCCCAGATTCTTCAGGCACCAATTCTATTGGACAGTCCTGAAAGATTGTGTACTCGTAGTAAAGATAAGGAAATTTAACAACAAAGTGTTTACTGGTTTCCCTTCCCCTCACCTGCTTTCACAGAAGGGAGTGATGCTCTCTTTGATAGAAATAATTTAATAAAAACCTTCATGCAAGATATGCCAATAGCGACTTCCAGCTAGCAGGCATTTGGCACAGATCCTGTTGTTTTGCCCTAGGGGAGGCTTCCTTGTTGCTTACATTGCAGAATTGCTATCTAAAGCCACAAAGGTTGATAGTCAAGTCATGGCTGCAGTAACATACAGGATGTTACAAACAGTGAGCCTGATTCTCTCTACCACTCAGTGCTTTAATTGTGTATGGCTTAAAACAAGTGACTTAGTGAAGTTACTCCTGATTTACACTGGTACAAGAGGAGAACTGGGTCCAGTAAATCCATTCTCTGAATGGGGAAAAGGATCCACTAAGCACTCTGTCCTAAGCAGGCACAATTCCAATTGAAGTTCTAGCCGCCAAGATATTATTTCAAAGCAGTAACTTCACTGGGAGTTGAGCTTGTGCAAGGAATCTGTGATTAGGTGATAAATCTGTTCTTACGTCTGGCCACCAGTACTCATACAAACTCATGAACAAGCAGAATTCAGTAGAGAGTAACAACACTTAGTTATATATGTATGCGTCTGTAAAGAGCACAGTAGTCCCCTACCACTATGTAATCTGGCTGCTTCTACAGACAATCAAACCCAGTGCACATGGGAGTTCGGGGGAGTAAGAAGAGCAGCACATGCGGGGAGATTGGGATAGAACTATTATGCAGAGTTAGAGTGGCTGGGACTGTCTTCCCAGATCATTATTCTCTGTGTTCTAGAAGTGGTAAATGCCAATTTCAGTGAAAGGCATTGTACTAGACCCTGTACAAACATATACCATGGAGCAGAGTGAGGTTGGGATTTACCTCCTCCTTGGACTTGTGCATAAGTGGATGTAAGAGAACTGGTATGTACCTTATTTAGTACAGTTTGTATTTAAATGCCAGATATAGCACTTGATCAGATTTCGTCCAATGTAAATACAGACTTTGTTTAAATGACCTTTGTTTGCTATGAACATGTCTAATTTTTCACCAAATAGTCATTTCAGGGATTACTCTATATGGGGATAGTCAATTATTTTTTGTGAAGGTCCACTTTTCTTGGTCAGGGAATAATCAAGGTCCAGATTCCAGAGAAAATAATAAATAAATAATTATTATAAGTAAACAAAAAGATTTCAGGGTCTGCTTAAAATCTGGATTTGGCCCGCAGTCCATCTGTTGACTACCCCTGCAATACTCATTAACTTGATTATCATTTCTTAACTACGCTTTTTCATTGTAATTATTCAGATCCCTATGTGAAAATCCATCTGATGCAGAATGGTAAGAGACTGAAGAAGAAAAAGACAACAATTAAAAAGAACACTCTGAACCCCTACTACAATGAATCGTTCAGCTTTGAGGTACCCTTCGAGCAAATCCAGGTAATGTCAAACCCTGCTTTCCCCTTCCTCTGAATTCCATTTCTCAGCCCTCATAAATATTTAACAGGGACCTTGTTAATTCTGAAGTGTGCATGCCTTAATTAGCACCTATGTGCCAGCCCCGCTTTACGTTAGATGAGTGTGACTGCTTCAAGAGGGAAATGATAACATGCACGGAACTTATGAAGTGTTGATTCATCAGTGAAAAATGGATAACTGATGTTTTAATGTCAGAAGCGATGGATTCCAAAAAGAAAAACCAAACAGGAAGATAGTGATAAGAGAGGAAATGCACTAACAAAAGTTATAGGGATAGGAGTTAAATGAGTTTCGGCCATTTTCCCCATATCATATTCATTATTTAATTAGCCTCATCGTATCTGTGGTATCTGGGGATGGAGGTGTGATGTACAGTTTCAGTACAAAGGCTACAGTGGCTCTACAGAGTCGGGCCCATGCTCAGAAGGGGCCCCCGCCTGCTCTGCTTGCACTGCACCCCGAAACCCCACTGGCTCCCCCGGCACACCACTTGTTCCTCTCAGCATGCCTGCCAGCTGGCTGAGAGCTCCTTCTCACTCCCTAGCCCCACCCCCTGCTCCTCTCAGCCCCCTGGTTGGACCCCAGTGCACCTCTGGCTCGGGGCAGTCTCTGCTTCCCACCACCTGTGAGTCACCACCTATCTCCCCGGAGCTGAGCCGCCCAGGACTGGTGTAGAAGCCTGGCCAATCTCAGCCAGGTGTGGGGGGAGACAGTGTGGAGGGCTTGGCTGGGCAGGCCCTGGCCTAACTGATCGCACCACTCCCAAAGGGCCGGAGCGATTCACGGTAGACACGGTCGCCTCCCAGCAGGGCTGGTGAGTGCGGCTGGGAGGCAGGGCTTGGGGGAATGGGTCTGTGGGGAGCATTGGGGGATGCTGGGCTGTGAAGGGGCGGAGAGGATCTGTGTGTGTTGGGGCACTAGGTAGTGATGGTTCTGTGGGGGGTACTGGGCAGTTGTGATAGGGCTGAGGGCAGGGGTGGTGTTGTGCAGGGTGCTGTACATTTGTGGGTGGATCTGGGGGGCACTGGGCATAGTGGGTCTGGGGGGGCCTCTGGCCATAGGGAGTCGGGGGGGCGTTCGGGGAGGGGGCTTGTGGTGTGGCTTAGGCCCACCTCCAAGGGGAAGAGGTATGCTGGCAGCACAGGGCCAGGCAGGCCATTTACAACTGCCGGTTTATAAATAGCGCCCTCGCACTGGACGGAGTAGAGCCTCTCCTGCCATGCCATGTCCCATTGCCTCTGGCTGGCCCCTCGCTCCCGGGACTGACCTCCCCACACTATGCTCCATTGCCTCCATGGGGGCCCACAAATATGTTTGGCACCAGGCCCACAAAAGGTTAATCCGGCCCTGGCAGTTATAGTTTCTGTTGTTTGACTCTTCTGAATTATCCATTTTAAATGGAATAAAATGCTTAAACACAAGTAAGTTAACTGACAGATCAAGAAAAATTTTCAAAAGCAGCTAAGTCCCATTTTCAAAAGTGATTGAGTAGCTAGATTTATCTAAATATCTCAGTATTCAGGCACCTAAATATAAAAAAATCAATGGGAATTAGGCACCTAACTCATGTGCTTTTGTACATCTGACTCTTGGGAGCATAAGTGTCCAAGGCCCTGATTTTCAAAGGTATTTAGGTGCCTAGCCCTCTTTGAAATCAGTGGGCCTAAATATCTTTGAGGATCCTGGCCTAAATCACTTATGAAAATTGGACTTAGGTACCTTTGAAAATTTTACCCGTCCTGTTTTAATTGTTTCAAATTTAACTTTCTTGTGGTTCTGTTAGAATGGTTTTATTACTGTTTACCTCATCAGGGAGTCTCAATTCAAAAATGTGTAATAGGGGACCAATATCATAAGTCATTGTATTTAGGTATTTGTTATAAGAAACTGTAGTTTAAAAGGTAAGTTGTGGTTATGTTACTTCCATTTATAGAAAAACGTATTTAAACATTATTTAAATGAATACTGTAAATGTTGCTGTGACCTTTGGTACTTCAGGTATAACATTCATTTAGGTAAACTTCCACTAACATGTCGGGTAATAGAATAATGGTTATACCAGGTCCAAGATCATTAGAGAGCAAAGAGAAGAAAGGGATCTTGGAGGCAAAGCAGAGTTGTCAAAACTAGTAGGAACAGCTCGTTAGCAGCACCAATGTGGACCGTAAAACAGGATACGAATAATGTCTTTCAACAACCTCATCGTAAATTCAGATTTGTGTATTTGTGAACGGTCTGCAGCTATGCATGCACACAGAATTGTGCAAAAGAGAGATTTCAGAGTAACAGCCGTGTTAGTCTGTAGCCGCAAAAAGAAGAACAGGAGTACTTGTGGCACCTTAGAGACTAACAAATTTATTAGAGCATAAGCTTTCGTGGACTACAGCCCACTTCTTCGGATGCATATAGAATGGAACATATATTGAGGAGATATATATACACACATACAGAGAGCATAAACAGGTGGGAGTTGTCTTACCAACTCTGAGAGGCCAATTAATTAAGAAAAAAAAACTTTTGAAGTGATAATCAAGCTAGCCCAGTACAGACAGTTTGATAATAAGTGTGAGAGTACTTACAAGGGGAGATAGAGTCAGTAGTTTGCAAACTAGACACAATCAACTCCGGTTTGAATAAGGACTGGGAATGGCTGAGCCATTACAAACATTGACTCTATCTCCCCTTGTAAGTACTCTCACACTTATTATCAAACTGTCTGTACTGGGCTAGCTTGATTATCACTTCAAAAGTTTTTTTTTCTTAATTAATTGGCCTCTCAGAGTTGGTAAGACAACTCCCACCTGTTTATGCTCTCTGTATGTGTGTATATATATCTCCTCAATATATGTTCCATTCTATATGCATCCGAAGAAGTGGGCTGTAGTCCACGAAAGCTTATGCAAAAGAGAGAGGTGATCCTGGAGCACTGAGTTTTTTTTAAAAAAAGACTTTAGTGAACTGCTATCTTAAAAGTGCTGAGTCAACCCCACTGGAGTGTGAAATCCTACACAGGACAAGCACAAAATAGGCAGCTACCCCATTCTGTTCTGCCAGTGTCCAGCTGTTAACCTCTGAGTGTGAAAGAATAGTTCAGGCTCCATGCCCACTCTGGCCACTCTGCTGAGGTTGCCAATACAGGTGCTTATTGCTGTTCATGGTCTTTTATAGCAATATCCACAGACATTTGCACTGAAACCTACGTTTCAAATAGGCCACCAATCAGCCACCAGATGGCAATGATTTTCAGTCACTAATTAAGCCGTGCAGATTTGAATCAGTGACCAGAAAATGAAACTCATTTCATGATCAATCCTTTGAGCCCTCCATTCCCACCCTCTCAAGGCCACAACACTGTTTGTACTGTGTCCATCCTTGGGGGTATGACAATTAAAAAAAAACATTCCACTAGTCATTAGGCTAATGGTTCCCAGTAACATCAGGCATTTTATTTTGTACCATAATAAGAATTTTAAACAGTTTTACACTAAGATAAAGCCAATCCACTTTAGAGCAATGATCATACCCTGCTCTAATACATAAATGTCCATTTAGGACGATCATTGACAATAAAAGCAAATACACTGCAAGCAACATTATGTTGTAAGACATCATTCTGGCTTCTAGAAATAGAAGCATGAAGGATATTGCATTTTATCATGACTGGATTTGGGGAAGAGAGTCTGAGTTTGATGTGCACTTTTGTCATAAATGATTATGTAAATACTTACATGCCTGGAGCTGTCATATCCTCCTCTGGCTCATTGATTTGTGCACTCTCTCATGGGAAGGGGCTATAAAGAGTCATTATGACTCAGCTCTTGTAGCCTTTACTCACAGGAGTAATCCCATTAATAGTAGTGGAACTACTACTGCAAGTAAGGTCTGCAGGATCTGGCCTTTTTAGAATAAAAGGATGACTGACCCCTTGGCACTAAAAATATTTATCTTTGTAAATTACGTTTTCCCGCAATTCATAAAACCTACCTGTAGAAACAAATCCCAGCCTATCATGAATCCAGGAGCTGTGTACATTTATAATATCATGAAGCAGAGTTGGGAAAACAGGCATACATTCATCTTTTAAAATGAAAGTCTCGAAGGGAAAGTGTATACAGTTAAGTCAAATCAGCCTGAGGCTGTTTCATCTCAGATGCTATTGAGGAAAACCCAGTTTCACTAGGGGAATAAGTTATGTTTGTGCTATTCAGACAAATAATAAGGACCAAATGAGCACGCACGCACTTATTAATGCACAACATAGACACCCTGAGATTCACTTAGACTGGGCCATATGGGAGGCAATACATAAAACGGTGTAATATCCAATCCCATTCCAACCTCCTCAGCATGTAGATTACATTAGCCTGACTTGCCTTAGACTTTCTCATGCACCTAAATGTAATTTACACCCTTATGTAACAACTCTGAATTTGGTCTCCTGAGTCTACATTGCTGTAACTAACATCGTGGAGGACTAGAAAAGAGGCCTGGAACACAAAATGCAACTAACAACGAGGCGAGTCTAAGAAGTTGTAAGTCACACTTCTGAATCTGATCCTCTGAGTTTGTGGGTGTAACTTACACAAAGGGGAGGATATAAGTTACACCAATGTCAACACCTTTAGAGTCACATCTCAAGTTAGCCCTACAAGCCTATGCCAGTCTAATAATCTTTCCACAAAAAACAAGTTAATCTGTTCGTTTTTTTTTAAATATTGCCTCAGAACCCATTTGAATAAGAAATTTGATTAGAAGAAAGCTGTGGGAGGGACTTTGGCTCAGAACCCACCCACAGTAGCTTTCTTGGAACGTGCTGTTTATTGTCCTGCTTTAGTGTCCTGGCTTCTATTCCCGGCTCAGCCACTGACCAACCTTGGAGAAACTGAGGCACAGAGAGGGGGCAATGACCTGCCCATCTGTAAAATGAGGATAATGATGCTTACCTCCTTTATAATGTACTTTAAGGTTTACTGATGAAGTTCACTATATAAGAGCTAGGTAGCATTATTATTGACTTCCAAGGTGGGTGCAAAAGCCCATTCCATGGGAAGATAAAGTGCACAGTAGTCATTTCACATGCTCTGTTGCTGCCTGCAAAAAACAATAGCACTCTGACTCCTATGTAATTCTGTTTGTTTGGGATTTCACATCAGAAGCCCAAATAAAAAAACGAGAGTAAACAGCTGTGTTTTGGCTCTGTGGGTGGGTTTCTTCTCCAGAGAGTTGTACTTTTGCAGTCATGTTTCCTATCGGAGCTGATTAAGATAATAATAAAAATTTTCATGTGGTTTTGAAGATGTATCTCATAGTGGGCCAAAAAAAATAACAAAAGGTATATCCATATCTAGCTATCGTATTTTACTTCACACACATCTGATCCCTACTCACATGGTTCCTTTCAGCCAACCACTGCTTTCTTTTAGAATCTTTCTAAAGTCCATGTCTTCAAACATTCAGAAACAGGAGCTACATCATCTTATGTTGATATAAATGAATGTAGACCGAGGGTGCAGCCCTCTTGGTGTGGCAGGGTGGAAGAGCCACCCTACACATGGGCTGTGTGTACGCGATTTGGGGAGCACAAGAACACTGGGGTATGCCACCTCTTGAGCTGCACTGTGCATTCCTTAGCCATAACAAAGGATCTCTTCCATATAATGAGCGTACCAATCAATTGCCATGGCTGTTTTGATCTTGATTTCATTCGTAGGAGTTTGCTACCTATTATTTCAGACTTTGAATTCTCATATCATTAGGAATCTGCTACTACTTATTGTGCTACCCACCCTCCCCCTTCTCACCCACAAACTCTGAATTCCAGTTCTGTACTGTATTTATCTGCAGGTCTTGCTCATTGCTCTTTCTTATCTCCTTTTAGAAAGTGCAAGTTGTTGTGACTGTTTTGGACTATGACAAGATTGGCAAGAACGATGCTATCGGGAAAGTCTTTGTGGGCTACAACAGCACTGGTGCAGAGCTACGACACTGGTCAGACATGCTGGCCAACCCAAGGCGACCCATTGCACAGTGGCACACCTTACAGGTTGAGGAAGAGGTAGACGCCATGCTTGCAGTCAAGAAGTAAACAAAAAACAAAAGAAGCCTTTCTGCATTTGCCCACATAGTGCTCTTTAGCCAGTATCTGTAAATACCTCAGTAATATGGGTCCTTTCATTTCCAGCCATGCGTCCCTAACACAGATGAGTGGTACTTAAAATCCTGTTTTAATTTGCACAACTTTAAATGTAGAGAGCCCTCTAAAGGCCTTTCATTTCACCACTGCCCCCAGATCTACTCTTCTTTTAAGCAATATGATGTGTAGATAGAGCATGACAGAAATTATTTATTGTATCACACAGTTGTATATACCAGTATGCTGAGAATTTATTTCTAGTTTGTGTATTTGTATGTTGTAAACGTTTCCTAATCTGTGTATATCTAGATGTTTTTAATAAGATGTTCTATTTTAAATTATGTAAATTGACTGAGATATAGGAGAGCTGATAATATATTATAGGGTAACTATTGTATCGTCTGCATTCCAGCAAAAATTCCAACTTGTAAGGCACTAGTAGTGTTACACTGACGTATTAAAGGACAACTTAAATCTGAGCTTTCAAGTGAACCGTTTAAAATAACAAGATATGCTTACGCAGTACACCTTGGAGGGGTGAATCCAATTTTGTAGACTTCTTTTTCACAGGCAACTTAGCATGATCTGAGCAGCTCCGTGGCTGACCTCAAGGAAGCGTAGCCAATATATCATTTTTTCTGTATATATTTAAAAAACTGAAATCATGGCTTTACACTGACAGTTGAGGAAGCAGTTCCATGGGAGATAATTTAACATAACAACAACATGGGGGAGATTGTGTAGGGGGGGGGGGGAATTTCAGCAGTAATGAAACGCTGCATAGAACCATGAAAAAAAAAGTAGCTCTCCATTATCACCTTTATACAAAATTAACATACTGTGAATTCCAGTTGCGATTTCACATTCTAGGATTCTAATGAGTTTGCACATTAGACTTTGTAACAAAATATTTTATTATACTAACAGATTAGAAGGAATGCAGAATATTTTTAAGCACAGCCGTGTATGTTTATTATACAAGTTTCATGGTGAACAGACAGTATTGTAATCCCATCAAAAGAAGACAAAAATTAGCCATAGTTCTGAATGCACTTCAAAGTAAGCCAAAAGAGAACAGCTAGTGACCTTTTTATATACTATTTATACTTAAGTTTTAATTTGTCCTTTAAAAACAAGTGAAACAAAACAAACAAGTTCAAGAAAACTGAAGCAACCTCTTATGTATACTAGATGCTCATTTCAGGAGGAGTTTTTAAATGTTTTCAATGTTATTCTGTAGTAAATGGCACTATTATAAAGCTATTAGTCATTCCATAAGAGTCTTGAAAGACTGCTCTGTGTACCACTGTGACTGCCGTGTGTGCTTAGAAATGTAGTTTTCTCAGTGGATAGCAATCAATTTATTCCGTAGTGATAGTGTACTAATACTGCCATTCCCTTCTACTGCACTGCCGAAGGAGTGCATAGCACAAGCAGGTCTAGTTACTATGGACCAATTTAGAACTGACGCGCTATGCGTAGGACAAGGATGTTATATAGATTGGGATGACCACACAGCATTTTGTCCAGCACTGTGCAATATTCCACATTCCACCCCTTCCCTCCCACCCCCCATTTGTAGACCGTTTCGTCTCATGGCTAGACAGCATATGATCTCAGATTATAGAATTTCATCCTGTCATTTTGGGCATTACGTTTTATCTCACATTTCATCCTTTGAGACTTTATTTTATGGACTGTGAATATATTTATAATGCTTTGAAGACTTAGTTCTTTTCAGTACCACTAAACACCAAAAATACACAATACACCTTTTGGAGGTGTGATTTTCTTTATAAAAAAATAAATAAATAAAGCTACAACCTGAAATTATGTTAAACTAAACAGGGGTGTGAGCAATGGAGTCCATACTGAAAAATAAATTCCCCAGCCCCCTCCAGATTTTACTTATGAGGGATAAGGTGTAGCCCTACAGAATTCAGCCCATGTGTAGCAAACCAACCCAACTCTCATTAAACTGGGAAGCACAAAATGGATATGAATCACACCACTATAGTCGCTCCCCACTCCAAAATATAGGAATAGCAACACTGATCATTTTTAGAGTTGTTTCTTTTGACATGAAACATGGAAAAGGTACAACTGAGGCATATTCTGAGATAACATGTGTGAACACAGGAAGTGTCAAGCTGGAATATTTTTTAAAGGACCAAATCCCACCAGAGAAAGGAACTAGGTTGACAGATTTGCAGCAGAGATCAGGTATTCAGCTTCATGATATCCAGCTTTAAGTTGTTCATTCAAGAAATTTGCAGGTTCAAACTGCCAGAACCGATTCATTGTGTTAAGGTATTCTTAATGCATTCCTACACTGCCAGACTGAATGTCACCAGAGAATTGGTTTGTAATGTACTATGACTCTCAGAGACCGAACCTGCTATATGACCAAGATGACATATTCATCCTCAAAGAAGCCACATGTACCTTTCTGACAAAGCTGTGTAAAGTATTAGAATCTGATGCTGTAGAAAGATCCTAGTTGCCTTTGTGTATATTTACTGCCTGCTTGAGTGTTTCTACATGTGGGTTTTCTCTGTATCTTGTAGAAATGTTTGGGGTGTTTTATCCTGCCATATTGCTCGTGACCCACGAGCTGACAACTTTAGCTGTATTTTACCTTCATTTTTGATGAGGTGGTTTATATTTTGTTTCACTTTGTGTAGTAAATCCCCCAGTAGAGTTGTCGTTAAAATAACATACATAGATATTCAATAAAAATGTTTTATTTCCTGTTGATGTCTCAGTCTTTCAACTCTTTTGATTTAAAATAAAAAAGACATTGCTCCCTAATGTTTATGAGCACAGTCACAGTCTGGCTTCACTCTGATACAAGTGGACAAGTAACCAAAAATCTCAAACTTAACAGCTGCCTGGTCTCTGTAAGTATAAGGGCTAACTACGAAGAAAACCCAGACACTGTAAATGTGCTTCCATTACTTTCCATCAGTCAAGGGCAATAAATTGTTTTTACAGCTCAAGTACTGTTTTCCCAAGTAGTTTGAAGTACTGAGTGTTTGTTGGTGTCTATATTATGATTTAGGACTCATACTGCCCCATCAGGACATGCATTAGCTTCTATACAGAGCCAACGAGTAAGCCCACCCAACCAGCTTCTATCCATTTACTTTGTGTTGAAGTAACAAACATCAGAAAAAATACTCATCTTTTTATTTAATTTCCAGTCCAAATAGTGAGTGACTGAAATATCTGGAGGAACATGACCAGTGGCAACACAAAGCACAGAGAAAGGGTTCAGGATTTAAGTAACTCCTTCCAAGAAGAATGGTAAAAAATGAAGTAAGTTTTTAAAGGCATTTAACTGTCATTTAACATTTACAAATATTTATCACCCTGTGGGATTCCACCTACTGTCATTGCTTTCCTGTTCTCAGACCAGGAGGTAAATGTTTGGTGGATCCCACACAGTGGTAACTGTTGATAAATATCTTTTAGTAGCAACCTCTGTATTGCACCACTGTTTACCAAGAAATACAGTATCACGGGTAGCCGTGTTAGTCTGTATCCACAAAAACAACGAGGAGTCCAGTGGCACCTTAAAGACTAACTGATTTATTTGGGCATACGCTTCCGTGGGTAAAAAACCCACTTCTTCAGATGCATTGAGTCATGCATCTGAAGAAGTGAGTTTTTACCCACTAAAGCATATGCCCAAATAAATCAGTTAGTCTTTAAGGTGTCACTGGACTCCTCGTTGTTCAAGAAGTATAGGTTGTTTTCAAATTGGTTTTGTAATTTTTTTTTTGGTTTTTACACATCCCTGATTATTTTGTTTTATGAGTTATAGTGCCACCACATAATCCTTATTTCATTTGCATTCAGGGCTAAGGGTAGTTTTCTGTGCTCCTCTTTACTGTCCAAATAGCATTTGCACAGTTCAGTGTGTTAGGCTGGTTCCCTCTTTCCTGTAGGCCTTGATTCAGCAGTCCATCCCTATTAAGCATGTGCTTAATTTCTCTTTGACATAAGTACTCTACTGACGTGCTTTGCTCAACAGGGACAGCTTTAAGAACATGCTTAAAAGCTTTGCTAAATGTGGGGCTCTAGTGCTGCCCTTTCTAAGAATAAATGACAGCCTTACAGTCAGCGTTTAAGACCAGATGGGACCACCAGATCATCTAATCTGATCTCCATACAGCACAGGCCACCAACACACTGAACCCAGCAACTGCAAATTAGACCAAAGTATTACAGCCCACAGGAGCCTAGACAGTTATGTGTCACAGGCAAGGAACAAAAACATTATGTGACAGATAATTCTGGCAAGTGGCCCCCACCCACATGTTGCAGAGAAAGGTGAAGAACCTCACCATGGTCACAGCTAAGCTGACCACAGGGAAAATTCCTTCCCGCTCCCTGACATATGGTGAGCAGCTAGACCCCGAGCACATCACCAAGAACCAACCAGCCATGCACCTGACAGACAGGGAATGCTTGATGTCACCTCAGAGTTGTCGTTGTCCACCCTGCCCAGTGTCCCCTCTCCAGCCATGGACATCCCGGATGCTGCAGAGAAAGAGGATTTTTTTTTTTAAACTGAATACATTTGGCGGGGGAGAGAGAGAGAATCCCTTCTTGACCCCTGCAGGTGGCCAGCTGAAACCCTGAAGCGTAAGCTTTTAGGCACATAAGACAAACCAGAAGTGAGCCCCAGGGCTGCTAACTCCTGCTCCCGCCCACAACAATCGACCCTGTCATATAGTTGCACTCATAAATTTGTCCAGCTCTCTCGATGTTATTTGCCCCCACAATTCCTTTTGCAAGACTGGTCCAGAACCTCACCCTGAGATGGTTAGAAACCTTCTAATGTCCAGCTTTGTTCATTTGTTCATGGCCACTTTATACCCATTTTTTTCTTGTGCCAATATTATTCTTCATTTTAAATAACTCTTCACCCTTCCTGGTCTTTATTTATAAAGAGTACTCATATCCCCTCTCAGTCTTCATTTTTTGCTAGACTGAACAAGCCAGCCTCTTTTGGTCTCGTCTCATACGAGAGACCCTCCATTCCCCGGTCATCTTACAGCTTTTCTCTATACTTGTTTCAGTTCAGTTTAACTTCACCTTTCTTGAACATGGGTGACTAGAAATGTACACGGTATTCCCAATGAGGTCTTTCCAGTGCCTTGAACAAAGCCATTAATAATGCTCTATCTGTGTAAATGCATTGCCTGATACATCCTAGGATCGCATGGGTGGTTCACAGTCATCCTGTGATCAACCCACATGCCCAGGGCTCTCACCTTGTCATTTCCAATCAATAAGGCCTCCAGCTTGTAGCAGAAATTCTTATTATTAGAGCCTAAGTGCATGACCTTGCATGTTGTACTATTGACTTTCATCCCATGTCTATCATTCCAGTCTTCAAGACCATCCAGATCTTTCTGTATAATAGTCCAATCCTCCTCTGTATTGCTGAGGCCTGCTAACTTTGTGTCATCAGCAAAATTTCATTTGTGTGCTCCTACTCTTTGGGCCAAGATCATTATAGGCTTGACTGCAGCTCAGGTTTGAGAGCCCTTCAAGCCTACTGAATACCATGAAGAAGTTCAGCACCTCACAGGTGTGGTGAGCAGTTTACAGGATCAAACTCAAAATGACGGAAAATAACGCAACTCGTATTTTATGGTAGACTTATGATGAAACACATGTATCAACAAACTACAATTATAAAGCAAGCCTTTGCTTACAGCCATGTAACCAAAGAAGACTTGCTTTTGTTCTTATCTAGCCCTATGAATTGTCTCATCAGCAGCGTCTGCAGATGATCAGAGTTAGCCAGTGGGTGTATTTACAGTCTTCTGGAACCCTTAGTCGGTCTCCCAATTCAATCTACCAGATAAACCTGACCTTGCTGAGAATGCCTAAAGATGCTAATGCCCGCAGACTATTCAGAATGTCCTCTCCTCCCCTAGTCACACTGTTCCCCCACCAACCAAAACCTTGTGTCGCTGACAACTCCAACCAAGACAAAGCAGTCATACGTCTTCTCAAGTTTCCAGCCCCAAAGTGATCTTGAGCGCAGTCAGGCTTTCAGGTAAATGATGCATGGAATCTGCATCCATGTATTGTCAGAGATGCTGTGAGGCGCTCTCCCTACAGGTGCTGCAGCGTACATAACGTCCCCCAAGCTGCAAGTGGTACCAACTTCAGGAGAAATTGGCTTCTTTTTCTCCGTTCAATCTAAGCTTCTGCATGTTCATAAGAAGCATCTGGTGCCTCGGCTCAATAGCTTCTGATCCCATATGAGCAGCAGTTTGCTTGAACACAGTTTTTCCACTTTGTCCTAGCGCATAGGAAAAAACAAACAAACAAACAAAACAAACCCCCCTGCTTCCGTTATCTGCTCAGTTTCCAGTCTTATCCGCCATGTTAGCTGGTTTTCAAAATGCTAGCCTTATGGCAGCCAAACTCAGTTTTTCTACCATGGATAATCAGTTAAATCTTGTCTTTACAACTAACATAAGGGGAAAAAATGCTTCAGATAATAGCTGTTATACTAAGTGGGAAAAGCCGCAAAAATTACTCATTTTATTCAGCTCATTTAACCCCTAATCAACTGTCAAGTAAAATATTCTTCCCAACTGACAGCCTCAGTTAGCAAGGACCTACATCTCTCAATCACTTTTCACATCATGAGTTACTGAAAGAAAGCTAATTGCCTCTTACTTATGCAAAATGAGAATGAGGACATTATATATTCTGATTACTGTATGGGCCAGTTTCCTTATTTATTTTTCCATTAGTATTTTCATTTTATATATTGCCAGATCAACTCCTTACCCTTAAAACTGATTTTGCAAGACATGCATTAAGAAAAAAAATTACTGCCGGATTCCTATTTCTGGCATCAGTTTAGGAACAATTTTATTATCCACACTTGATTTTTTTTTAACTTTTAAGAATGTTCAGTGTGCTAAAAGTTATTTTTTTTCCCTCCTACAGATACCAGCATTAGTAGGACTTTCTTAGGTCACAGGAAGAACAAACACATCATTTCTGTCTTTGAGTGCTACAGTAGTGGCCATTGGCAATTTTGCCGAAGATAATTAGTTACGGTAACCTTGTCATCTGCAATACTCCTTTGTACTTAATATAGGGTAGACATTGAATATTGCAAATATTGAGGTTACCTAATTTCACTCAAAAGTTTAGGGGTGAAAAGTTACGTTCTGCAAAGCGGTATTAACCAGTATGGTACTTGGCGCTAACTACAGTAATGGGCTCTGAAACAAATAGCATCACCAAGTAGTTTATTAAGATTTTTCCTGTATTCAATATAAAATTACATTTAATTACTAGGGACACATCCTGTGTGATACTTAGTGGCTCTTCTGAGACACCAAACCTGCCAATGGGAGGCAAGAGTTTTACTTGGATTTTTAAGCTCCCTGGGCATGGGCATATCTGTGTGTACAGTGCCTAGCACAATGAGACCTGAATCAGTGGTCTCTAGGCACCACCCATAATATAAATAAATAATGGGGGCTTGGCCTCGCACAGGATTGTGCCTACCATGTGACTCCTCAAGCTGAGCTCTTAGACTGATTCAGTGAAGATTTATTAACTCTCAGTATTGATATGTACTATATGTATCATCATTATTTAAAAACATTAAGTCATGAAACCGCTGCACAGGCTACTAAACAAATACCACTAAACAGCAGTGCTATTAGAAGCAGCCTTTTGCCGAAGAAAAGGAAGGCATAATTCCAAATGGCCATTATACATAAAATCTAATCTCCAAACCTATCCCACATTCCTTCACAAATCCCTCAACATCTTACCACTTCATCCTTCCAGCCCTCTTATCTATGATTCCAGGGACATCTCTGCCCTTACAGTCTTATCACATGTGTTGCACTTGGCCAGGGATGCCTATTCTTTCATCTTGTCTCTTTTTCCTAAAATATAACTCACATCACCCCTAAGAAGTTGTTTCCAGTGCACTGAACATGGATTTGTCATCAAAAAAATTCCAAGTATGGGCTTAGGATAAATGATCTATGGGACAAGATAAACTTATCACAAGGAAGTGGTCTGTGACTGTAAATCCTGATTGAAAGTCTGTCAGCTTGGCACTCGGAATGTAACACTGCAGTCAATTGTTTCACACCTAGTCAAAAATGTTATCATCCACTTGTTCTGGCAAAAGACAAAATGGAGTGTACTCACTCATATCCCACTTGTCACATTTTCTTCTTTAGGAGAATGGCAATTTTATTAAACCAATTTCTTGGAGACATTTTCTGTGACATTCAGAAAACCAACTGATCTTTCATATGCTGTTTCTGAGTTTCTTTTTCTTATAAAAGGTTGTCCTACTCTTACACCATGAGGGTTAAGATTTTCAAATGTGATTCACTGAAATTAATAATGTGTGGTTAACTTGCCTCGTTGGTTTTGACAATCTACACTTAACTTTGGTAATCTTTTTCAAGGTTCTCAGATTTTTCACTCATTCCTTCCTCATAGCTGATCTTGACTGACAAGGTCCCAGCTGGACATTTTTTACAGAAATTAAGTGATCATAGGTTGAGAGGTAGAGCTCTCGTCATGGATTTAAAAATGGCTACGAGATAAATCAAAGATTAAAAATAAGTGATCAGTTTTCAATATGCCATCAAGTTAATGGAGAAGTTCCAAAAGGCTCAGTACTGGAACTGATATTTATTAATGATCTTGAAAGCAGAGATGAACCGTGAGTGCTGCATTTGCCAATGCACAAAATTATGTATGTTGGAACAGATCTGAATTATGAACCCATCTCTAATTTCAGCACCTTTAGTCAGTAATATCCATGTAGGCACTTCAGCCTACAAATATTGATTACTTTTTCCACAGTGGTCCATATGCATGCATGTAATATCTCCAAAAGATACCAAATAAGGGGTAGAAACCACAACTGCTGCCCACCTCATTAATGAAAAGCCATTAATGAACAAGAGGACAGAACCCCTTACACTTATACAGAGCCATTACGACAAAAACCAAAAAGCTCTTCTTGTTGATGGTCTCCTGGCCATACTATATGCACACATATGCAGGATGCAACTAAAAGTTCACAATGAACTATATATTGAGTGTTTTAAGCAAGACACAAGAAGAGATTACTTCTGTAATTGGAGGTTCTTACAGATGTGCAGGCCCTACCCACATTTCACACGTGGGGTGCGCATATATGGCTTGTGCCTGAGGCCGAAGTTTTCTCCAAGCAGTGTCTGTTGACCTGCAAATGTGCAGTGTCTTCTCTCGTGCTTCCGACCGAGGGTATAAGGCACGGCCTGGGTCAACGCCACTCCAGTTCCTCCTCTTACTGCAATGCAATCAAATCTGAAGCAGAGAGGAAGGCGGGTGGGTAGTGGAATACACATAGGGACCATACATATGTAAGAACCTCCAGTTACAGTAAGTAACCTCCTCTTCTTCAATCATGGTCCCTATAAGTATTTAACACATGCAAGCAGTGATTAGTGTGGCGATAGGTGCAAGGAGGCCGGTGGCAGAGCACTTTGTAATGTAGCCCTTCCTACTGCTGCAGCCATGGCTGTTGCTTGAGTCAAGGTGTAGTGTGCTGTAAACAAGTGGACAGATCACTGTGTTGTGGCTTTGCAAATGTCCTGCAATGGGCTGGCCAATAACAATGCCATGGAGGCAGCCTGCGCCTGCGTAGAGTGAGCTGTAACATTCCCCAGGAGAGGGAGGGTTTGCTATCTTATAGCATTCTAGTATGCAACCCACGACGTACCTAGAAATTGTCTGAGAGGATATGGCTTGACCCCCCCCCCCTTGATCTTTCTGCTCTTGCAACAAAAAGTCTTGGAGACTTTCTAATGGGCTTGGGTCTTTGCAGCTAGACAGTAGGCGTGTCTGACATTAAGGGAGTGCAGTTTCTTGTCTTCAGGCGAGGCATGTGGCTGATTGTTTGAGATGGAATTCAGACACAACCTTGGGGAGGAATTTGGGGTGTAATCATAGGGCAATCTTCTCCATGTGAAAAACCATATAGGGAAGGTCTGCCATCATGGCTGCTAGCTCACTGATTGACCTGGCCAAAGTGATGGCTACTGAGAATGCCACGTTCATGGAAAGGTGGCTTATGGTACAGGTTGCTATAGGTTTGAAGAGAGGCCCTGTGAGAGAAACAAGGTTAAGATCCCACTGGGGCATGGGGTTGACAACTGGAGGAAGGAAGGCACTAAGCACCACTAGGTGTACTTGGAGGGAGCTTAGGGCTAAACCTATTGTCTTTAGGATAAGTGGGCTGCTCACTGTGTTGAGAGAATGGTGATGGCGGTGCGCCCACACCGAGAAGTGGTGCCACTTAGCCCTGTAACATGCTCTGGTCAACTCTTTTCTGCTCTGATTAAGGATCTCCTGGACCGAGGCAGAACATTCACATTCTATGTCTGATACCCACCCAAACACCAGGTCATGAGGTGGCGAGAGCTCAGACTGAGGCGCTTGAGCCTCCCATGGTCCTCTGTGAGAAGAACTGGGAACAGCCAGACCCGATTGGTGGAAAGTCTCAGGAGGTCTGTGAACCAGAACTCCCGGGGGCAATAGGGTGCTGGGAGGATGCCCATGGCCCCATCCTGGCAAACTTTCTGGAGAATTTGGAGAATGGGGGGAAAGCATATTGAAGGTCAACTGTCCAGGAGAGCATCGCCATGGGAGTCGCTGCTTACGGCCCCCCTCAAGCAGAACATGTGACAGTTTAGGTTCATCTGGGATACAAAGGAGTCCTAGTGAGGAGTATCCCACCATGTGAAGAGATTGGTCAGGACTGGCTCATGTATTTTCCATTTGTGGCCTATACCGAGAGTTCTGCTCAATGTGGCTGCCAGAGAGTTCTGAGTGCCTGGGTGGTACATGGCCTGCATGGTAACCTGGTGTCTGACAAAACCAGTTCCATGTTCTAACCACCTTAAAAGCAGAGGGAATGAGATCGCACCCCTCCCTGCTCGTTGATATAGACAACCGAGGTCAGACCCGCAGACAGCAATTCTGGGCCCTGGGGCAGAACAGTCAGTGGGCACCCTACAAAGGGATGGCTGAGGTTTGATTCATGCAGGGCGGGCTGGAGCCAGGCCCCACGCTGCTGCCGGCATCATGGGCACACAGCTGGACTATGTGTGGCAGCTGGTACATGCATGCACAAGCCACTCCCGTGCAGACGCAGTCCACCTGGCATTGGGCAGTGCTGCACCTGCGCTGGCTAGTGCCCAGCAAGCTGCTGCTCGGTGCACTCTTCCGGCACAGCTAGTATAGGCGCTGACTCCGTGGGTACTCCAGGGGGAGCACTCATGGGGAAAAAATGGTGGCTGCTGAGCACCCACCGGTAGCCGCCCTACCAGAACCTCCCCAGGGCTCCCGGCTGCCACCACCGCTACCGCAGCAGCTAGGTGGACAGCTCTGAGCTCCAGTATATTAATGTGCAACCTGGTTTCCCGTGGTGGCCAGTCACGACCCTGTGCCATGTGGTGGTCCAGGTAGGTACCCCCCATCCCATAAGGGAGCTGTCCATCACAATGGTGGCCCTCAGTAGGGGAGGGCCGAAGGGAATCCCAATCATGACCTTGGAGGGATCAGACTACAAAGTGAGAGATGCCAGAACTTCTGCATGAAGAGTGACTCTGGCATCGATGTGCTACCTGGGCGTCGAACGGAGTCAGGCTTGTAGGTACCGCAGGTGGAATCTGGAAAGGGGCGTCCCATAGACGCAGTGAGAGAATGCGGCCGAGCAGGGTGCCTATCGCAGAGAACCTGTCTGCCGGAAAGAAGTTCGCATGGAAACCAAATCCAGCCTTGCCCCTATAAAATTCATCATCTCTGTGTGTGACAAAACAGACATGCCTTCATTCAGGCAGACACCTAAGACTGTATCAAGAAGGCAATTTCTTGTTGGGATTGTCCCACCAGAAGCCAGTCATCCAGGTATGGAAACACCATATGGCCTTGACATCACAAATGGGCCGCTACTACTGCAAACACTTTCGTAAAGACCCTTGGTGCTGTCTCAAGACCGTAGGTGAGGAAATGAAACTGGTAGTACCGCTACCCCTCCTTGAATCAGAGGAACCTCCTGTGAGATGGGTGAATGTTGACATGGAAATACACATCTTTCATGTCTAGAACCACACTCCCTCCTGGAAGGAGGAGATTATCAATGTCAGTGTGCCCAAGCTAAATTTCAGCTTCCTGATGAAAATATTGAGAGGTTGAAGATCAGGATGGGCCTCTGCCTTGTTTTTTTGTTGTTTGTTTTTTTGGAACAAGGAAATATGGTGAGTAGAGCACACTTCCCTGGTATTAGGCAGGACACCCTCTATCGCAACCTTGAGGAGCAGAGAGTCTGATTCCCACTCATTTGTTGGGATGGGTCCCTGGAGGGGGGGTATCAGGTGGGTAGGAAAGGAACTCTATAGTATGGATAATCTCCAGTACCCAGATGACCTATCAAGGTACCTTCCAGTCCTGTATTTCCATGATTATATCCAAATCATAGAATTGGAAGGGACCTCGAGAGGTCATCTAGTCCAGTCCCCTGCACACAAGGCAGGACTAAGTATTATTTAGACCATCCCTGACAGGTGTTTGTCTACCTGCTCTTAAAAATCCCCAATGATGGAGAATCCACAACCTCCCTAGGCAATTTATTCCAGCATTTAACCACTCTGACAGTTAGGAAGTTTTTCCTAATGTCCAACCTAAACCACCCTTGCTGCAATTTAAGCCCGTTGCTTCTTGTCCTATCCTCAGAGGTTAAGAATAATTTTTTGCTCTCGTCTTTGTAACTGTTATCGTGTCCCCTCTTAGTCTTCTCTTCTCCAGACTAAACAACCCCAATTTTTTCAATCTTCCCTCAGAGGTCATGTTTTGAGAAAAGATTGAAAAAAGTGGGTTTGTTTAGTCCAGAGAAGAGAAAACAGAGGGGAATTCAAATTCAAATTCCCAGTTTCACATAAGCATTATATTCAGCATATGTTGTGTTATATAAATACTTTGCGGTTCAATAGTGTCTTCCACCCAAAGTGCTTTACAAATAGTGAACTGAGCCTCAAAATGCTTTATAGGGAAGTATGTTGATGTAAAAGCATACTGTAGGATCTGGCAAAGATTTGGGAGAGCTCTTCTGTTGAATCTCCATGGCAGCCAGATCAATAGATCTACCAGAGGATATTAAAAGATTTGAGTGTATCTGCAGCAGAGGGGCACTGCAGGGAGCAACCCAAAAAACAGCCAAGCTCAGGTGAAAGCACTTGCAAATTTATTTTGGTTGCCATTTAAATTAATAGCAAAGAGACTCCAGAAAGTGGGTATGTATGGAGCCTGTCTACAGTCTGTGCATTGTGTTAGACCATGTCCATGCTATGGGTCCTTCAGCACTGCAGCTATAGCACCATGGTGTTGATGCCTCCTACATCGACACAAAAGTTTTTCCCAGATTGCTGTAGTTAATTCACCTGTACGGGAGGCAATAGCTAGGTCGATGGAAGAAATCATCCGTTGACCTCTCCAAGTATACGCCAGGGGTAGGGTTGGTTTAACTATGGCACTCACCCCGAGAGATGCAGCTAGGTTGATCTAATTTTTAAGTGTAGAACAGGCCTTAGATGCAGGTGGGAATGCCCCATACTTATGGAACACATTATAGATGAAGAATTTGAGGTCCAGACAAAGGCAAGGAAGAAGTGCAGAGATGTGGGCTGTAGTCTAGGATCTGCCATGAAACTCTCTGTGCTTTAGATACAAGACCATTTTTTAAATTTGAGAGTACAGCAGGCTAAACCTCCTGGCGGGCCAAGCCATTTGTTCACCTGCCACGTCCGCAGGTTCGGCGGATCGCAGCTCCCACTGGCCATGGTTTGCCGCTCCAGGCCAGTGGGGGCTGTGGGAAGCAGCGCGGGCCAAGGGATGTGCTAGCCACCGCTTCCCACAGCCCCCATTGGCCTGGAACGGCAAACCACGGCCAGTGGGAGCCGCAATCGGCTGAACCTGCGGATGCAGCAAGTAAACAAACTGGCCCGGCCCGCCAGGGCACTTACCCTGGTGAGCTGCGTGCCGAAGGTTGCCGATCCCTGGATTACAGTCACTATACCAACTGAAATGTCATGTTAAAATTATGACGATATTCTTACAGTTTGTTATTTCTTAAGATTTAACATTAAAAAGAACAGCCATACAAAAGCTCTGAGCACTGTGACCATAATCAGACTCACAGTGGCCACCAATCCAGCAGCATAAATACTAATATACAAACAAATTAATTCCTCCAACCAGCAACCTTAGTAATCAAATGGCGATAATAATTTACCTCAATCAGCTGACAATAAAAATTTCCAGAAAAAAAAAAAACACATCATACCTAGGCTGGCATCCTCATATAGGGCAACCAGATGTCCCAATTTTATAGGGACAGTCCTGATATTTGAGGCTTTTTCTTATATGGGCACCTCTAACCCCCCACACTCTGTCCCGATTTTTCATACTTGCTGTCTGGTCACCCTATCCTCATATATCCCCCAAATAGGTAATCAAATGTTGGTTATTTTGGACCAAAATAGGGAGCAAATTCCAGAGGTTGGGGGCCCTCCTTGAGAATACCCCGGTGATCAGCCCCATCTCTTTTTTAGAGGTTTAAGCATGTCATAAAGTTTCTCAGATGAATGCATCTCCACTGGCCTGCAGACCAGGATATTAATCATCATGATGTGCTCATAAAATCTGTCCTATTTCTACCGAAACCACTGTAGATCATACATTGCCCATCTGATGTACTATCTTATTTAGCGTATAAAACCTTCATCAAGCTGAAAGGAACATTAGAAGATTTACAAAACAAAATACATTGTGGAAGAAACTAACTCCCACCACCGTCAGAGTGATTAACTTTTTACGATTGGGTTACCCTCATTTGCATTAATGGATAATTTCCTATGGTTTGTACCTCTCTCTACTCTGCACGTGTTCATACTTTCCCTTTCTGCTCCCAGACCATATTTTCATCTCACAGTTTTCTTTCCCTCCTCCTATTGAGGACCATTGCTGTACCAAGGCTACATTTTTTCATTAGGCTCCATCTTCCCCCCATTCCTATCATAATAATGTACACATACAATGCCTCCCATCCTGTTGATCCCAAATATTTGCTAATCTATGACAGTATGGAACACCTCTGCAGTGCTCCATCATTCATCTAGCCAACAAACAGCTCAGCTGTTAATTCTTCCCATCCTTCTCCTTTCTGTACCATTACTTCTATACCTCTTCCCTTTCTGATGCTTTCCCAGACTTTACCTCATAAATGGTTCCTTCATGCATGGAAGAATCCCATGCACTGCTACAGACTAGGGACCGAGTGGCTAGGCAGCAGTTCTGCAGAAAAGGACCTAGGGGTTACAGTGGACGAGAAGCTGGATATGAGTCAACAGTGTACCCTTGTTGCCAAGAAGGCTAACAGCATTTTGGGCTGTCCTCTATTCGGCATTGGTGAGGCCTCATCTGGAGTACTGTGTCCAGTTTTGTGCCCCACGCTACAAGAAGGATGTGGAAAAATTGGAAAAAGTCCAGCGGAGGGCAACAAAAATGATTAAGGAGCTGGAGCACATGACTTATGAGGAGAGGAGAATGAGGGGGGATTTGATAGCTGCTTTCAACTACCTAAAAGGGGATTCCAAAGAGGATGGGTCTAGACTGTTCTCAATGGTACCAGATGACAGGACAAGGAGTAATGGTATCAAGTTGCAGTGGGGGAGGTTTAGAATGGACATTAGGGAAAACTTTTTCACTAGGAGGGTGGTGAAGCACTGGAATGAGTTACCTAGGGAGGTGGTGGAATCTCCTTCCTTAGAGGTTTTTAAGGTCAGGCTTGACAAAGCTCTGTCTGGGATGATTTAGTTGGGGATTGATCCTGCTTTGAGCAGGGGGTTGGACTAGATGACCTCCTGAGTCCCTTCCAACCCTGATATTCTATGATTCTATGCAGGGAACAATTAACCGTCACTTAATAACACAGGATTTGCTGTATTAGCCTTTACAGTTAGCCAACACCTGATGTGTCAGAGGACACAATGCCTCTAATCAGTTCCACAGTACCGTATGTGCTGTGCTCGTGTGATGTGATTTGATCAATATATGCAATTCCTTCCTGATGATCACTTTATGACCAATCAGCATACCATATACTGATAGGTTAACACTATCTTGAATTCCTCAATCAAATCCCCTGTAATCCCTTTAGATTTTCCAGGCTGAATAACCTTAGTCTTCTTCAATTTGTCATTGTAAGTAAATTTAATTGTAGCCAAAATTGATATATGGGTCATCCCCATATATTCTGGCCTCAGCCAGTTTTCCACTAGCCCTGTTTGGAGAGGGAATTGCAACCACTTTTCTCTTGACTAAGCGCTAGATAATTGCCTTAACTCCTGGCTCAGCCTCTAAGGTCTCAGCTCAAGTTCCTTCTCTCCAAGACATCTCACAATGAGTAATGCGAACTACACCACATCCAAATCCAGTTATCTTAATGAAGAACAAAGGTTATATGCTATAGAGTAGAAATTAAAAATGAGGCAGAATGCAAGTATAACTAATCACTATGAAAAGCACAACTAACTGGGATCTAAATTTGTAACTATATATTAAAGGTAAACAAGTTGAAAACCTTTAATATTAGAGTTCCTTTCCTCACCCCACCTCTGCTGCCAGGATATCTTCTTTAAAGTGTCTGAGTCAAAGTCTCTTTAGTAATTTGTATTACATCAATTATTGATTAAGTATCAACTCCTTCATCCCGCTTATATTCTTGATATTTCCCACAGTTCAACTCTCCAAGGACAAAGAGGCTCCTTCACACAGTAAGGTTCCTGCAATAACACAATGTGGTTCTTGACCATCAGTTGTTGAATATAAAAACTTCTTAAAATGTTGGGTCCCCTGTATCTCCTGAAAGTGCAGGTCTCATTACCATGTAAATAGCAATAACCTGTTCCCTGTTGACTATGCTGGATGATATAACTTCCAGGACCACAGCTTTAAAAAAAAAAAAACTTTCAGAACCCTAGCAACTAACTTTGCAGATTTTTAAATACCTGCAGATATAATCTACAGACAGACACAGCAACAGTCATGTACGCCACCAGTCAATCAACAGTCATGTACGCCACCAGTCAATCAACAGTCATGTACGCCACCAGTCAAATCATCTTAACTGAAAACCATGTGGACTTTCTCTCAAAACTCCATAGAACTTGCTGTGCACTAGATATAAAGAGAAGTAGTCCTAATACTCTCTTCCAGTCCATCCCCTTATTAACTTCTTTCCATGTTGTAGATCAGCCATTCACCATAACTTGGTTTCATTGTGCTTAGCCAGTTTTTAAATCCATGCCAATAGCAAACCCTCCACATCTTTGCTACCTACCAGAACACAACAAAACATTTGTTCCTATTCATTATCAAGAGGCTGCTCTAAAATAACTGATTCCTAACACATCACTTCTTCAAAGACTGTCTGAAGTAAATGGGCTAACTTTAGCTGTCAAGGTAGGAGGAGGTTTCAGAGTAGCAGCCGTGTTAGTCTGTATCCGCAAAAAGAACAGGAGTACTTGTGGCACCTTAGAGACTACCAAATTTATTAGAGCATAAGCTTTCGTGGACTACAGCCCACTTCTTCGGATGCAAGGTAGGAGGAGGTTAACAGAAATCTGGGGCCAACTTTAGAATCACTAGCTACTTGCTCATATTGTGAAATTAGTCAGCCAATTTTCCTTTAGCTAATAACTGCAGTATGCTTAGCGCCAAATTCTCTGCCCCACAAAAGTAGCACAAAGCAACCAGTTTTGTCAGTACCAGGTGGGGGCCTGTCAAAGATGTGCTGATTAAGGGCAGGAAGGGGGCAGAACCAGAATCTCTGAGCTCCTCTGGTGGCCAGCCTAAGTCAGAGCAGCCATAAACCTGCTCTAACTGGTGCCAGATGTCTGTTAGACCTCCAGCAGCCACAGAACTGGGAGAGGAAAAAGGTGGCTTAGAGCCATTTTCTCTCCCCAGCCTCCCATCAGCTGTGCCAAGGTCTGAGGTTAATAAGTCCTCGACCTCCAAATACATTATTGTAATTTTATATCGATAATAGGGCTCAATCGTCTGTACTGTATACAAATGTCTTCAATCATATTTTTCCTGAAAAGCCTTTGTATTTCTGTACATAAAAAAATGGATGAAGCACAGTTATGAAATTTTCTGAATGTGTTTCACCATTTGCAGCACCTGTGACTTCGGCACAACTCCTTTTGTATGTGACAATGTCACATTTGGTATTCTCGGCACTTCAGCATTTTGCATGGTTCTACTTCGCAACAATAATGTTTATATAGCACTTTACTTTTCAATGTGCTGTACACGTTTTAACTATGTCATTCTGAAAATACCTGTGTGAATGGTAGCATTGTTACCCATTTTACACATGTAGAAACTGAAGAACAAAGGTTCTATGTTTTACCCCAGGCAACATGGTAACTCAGTAGCATAGTTGCAGTTAGAACATTGGTCCTAGCTCAAATTTCAAGACTCTGTGGGTTCTCTGACACTGCGAGTAATGATAATTGGAGGAATTTATCAAAGGATTTTAACAACGCTATGTTATTATTATTGTATTATATATCACTGTACATTTACACTTTACAAAGGAAGGAAAATATGAGCCTAAGAAAGCAACAACATCTGCATACAGATATAGCTAGATTTCTGACATAGGACTTGTCTTTTCTACCGGGAAATCGACGCTGCTGCAATTGATGCAGCAGAGATTGATTTAGCGAGTCTAGTGAAGACCCACTAAGTTGACAGCAGAGTGCTCTCCAGTCGACTCTGGTACCCCAGCTCCCCGAGAAGAGTAAGGTAATTCAACCGCAGTGCAGTGAAGACCCGGGAGTAAGTCGACCTAAGCTATGTTGACTTCAGCTACGTTATTTATGAAGCTGGAGAGGGTAATTTAGGTCAACTTATCCTGGTGGTATAGACAAGGCCATAGTTGCAAGACTGAGCTGCTATGTACTTCTACTTTAAAGATGAAAAACTTATCTGCTGGGCACTAGTCACTACTCCTAAATGAAAGCACTAGGGGACCTGTTCTGAAAAACAAACAACTCCCTTCCTTGAGAGAAATATACTAGACTGCTGTAAGATAAGTTTTGCATCCTAAAGTAAAGAAATGGCATGGCACAAGGAAGCACTCTATACACTTCATTGCTCACTCGTGCTGGATTAAGATCAGAAGCCCAGTTTCTGCACCTAGCGATCCACAAAGTTAGACTGATGAATTATCCCTCCTTCTCTTTCAGTTGACAGGCAGCACCTTTGGGTCAGTTCAGACTATGATTTCCTTAAGTGTTGATCCCTGATACACATTTACTTCTCTTAGTGCAGTTGTAGCTCCACTGTGTGGAAAATGAGGGAAGACAGAAAGAGATCCAGGTGTGATACTTACATGGTTATGTAGAGGTTTTCCAAGCCTCAAGGATGCGTAGAAGATGTGTATTTAGAATCTAGGGTATGAAACGTCTCATCCACCAAGAATTAATCACTAAGCCTTCTCTGTATCTGGTTATATATTCACAGTTCTATCTGAAAAAATATAGCTGAGACTTGAAGGAAAATTTATGAGGACTAAACCAACCCACACCCCATTCATTTTCAGTGGAAGGCTTGCACATTCTCCCATAAATCTTTGCTACTTTTCAGTGCTCTACATATAGATATCACTGAAACAAAATACATCTGCAAGATACTGAAATCAAGAGACTGAAGGAAAACAATTTCCTGCATATCTAGGTATGCAGCCATGGAAACTGGCAGGGCGCAGTTTCCAGCTCTGTAAAAGGAAAGGATGCTTTTTCAGCATATGCAGTCTCTTGTTGAGTATCATGATGGGAATTAAAGTTTTTTTCCCCTTAGAAAGTCTTCCATTTTTAGCGCCAATGATGGAGCTGCAGTAATATGAATTTGGGTACCCAGATACTATAGTGGTAGATGCCTTCAAAATGTGTGTAATAATTAATAAAAAATAATAATAGTGATTTTCAAAAGACTGCTTTCCTCTTTCACACACTGGGGTGGGTTTCATGGCATTTTTTGCCATGAGGGACTGGATTTCTTCAAGTGATCATCTGGCCATTTGCTCATCTGGAGGTTTTTCCTGTTTAGATGGTAAGGGCTTAGAAGCCTCTGCATCCAAGTAACATCCCTCTTCCTTTTCATAGGCAATGATCATCTTATCACAAACAGGTGATGCAGTACAACATGTTGATGCTGTCAGAGTACCACTGACAGAGACACTGTCTGCACCTTTCCTACCAGCACAGGTTGTGCTGGATGTCATGTCACTGAATAGACCCCTCTCACTACTGCCCAGGTTCCGTGCTTCTGTGGAAAGTATTCTTCTCTTGATCATGGTCAAATTGGACACGCTGAGAGCCTCAATGCTCTGATCAGTGCTGGATACAACAATTCAAGATACACCAATTCAAGTAGGATATAGCTTGTCATATCAAAATAGTGGAAGCAGGGATCTAAGACTTATCTTTTCAGACGTACAGTGCTGCAGGTAGGGACACCAGTCTCAACTCTGGATCCTTTGAGGCCAATGCCTTCAAGGGTTTCTTGGCCACCTTCAAGCCATGCTGAGCAAAAGAACTGAGGGCAACCAGGAGAGCTTTGGAATGTTTCCTCACTGGGCCATCAATCGCCATCTCTCTTAGCGCAGTCATTAGCTTTGTTGAGGAGAAAGGGGGAATGATGTAGGCATTCTCTGAACACTTTCAACATTTAATTTCAGTACTGCTCTATCTGAAAGAAAGAAGGAAGAGGAGAAAGGGGGGGAAAGTAACAAAATAATTTGATGCAACATTCAGAGAGTATTGAGTTGGATGCCTCAACTACTGCTGAACTGGAGCTCTGACGCCTACGTTCAGCATCGAGGGATGCCTTGAAGCAATAAAGCATGAAGCTTGTAGCACTTGAGGAGAGCACTGAAAGCTCAACAGTAGTCCAAAGGGAGCAGAGGAGAAAGCTTGATGCTGCTGGGTACCTTGCTGATGGCCATATGATCAAAGGAGACCTCCCTAAAGAGCTCTGCAAATAGGCCTGGAGCCCTCATGTTCATTGACTCTGCACCTGCACAATAGTGGCTCCAATAGGAACAGGAGGGGAAGGCATGAAGCTCTAGTGGAATGGACAATGCCAGTAAATAAAGGCTGAGAGGAATCACCATGGAGTATTGTGTAAAGGGATCTGGGGATCATAGTGGATCACAAGCTAAATATGAGTCTACAGTGTAACAATGTTGCAAAAAAAGCAAACATAATTCTGAGATGTATTAGCAAGTGTTGTAAGCAAGACACGAAAAGTAATTCTTCTGTTGATACGGCCTCAAGTGGAATATGGTGTCCAGTTCTGGGAGCCACTTTTCAGGAAAGATGTGGACAAATTGGAGAAATTCCAGAAGAGAGCAATAAAAATGATCAAAGATCTAGAAAACATGACCTCTGAGGAAAGATTGGAAGAATTGGATTTGTTTAGTTTGAAGAAGAGAAGATTGAGGGGGGACATAACAATTTTCAAGTACATATCAAGTTGTTACAAGGAGAAGGGAGAAAAATGTTCTCGTTAACCTACAAGGCTAGGACAAAAGCAATGGGCTTACATTTCAGCAAGGGAGGTTTAGGTTGGACTTTATGAAAAACTTCCTAACTGTCAGGGTAGTTAAGCACTGGAATAAATTGCCTACTGAGTTGTGGAATCTCTGTCACTGGGGGGTTTTAAGAGCACGTTAGGCAATCATCAGTCAGGGATGTGTAGATAATAGTCCTGCCTTGAGTGCAGAGGACTTGAACTAGAAGACCTCTCAAGGTCCCTTCCAGTCCTACGATTCTATGAGCTACTCAACTAGCATTAGTACAAACTGCAGACTCTCCAAAAGACATTTAAAAAGATATAAATGTAATATCTTTGCAATACTCTTTTTTTTTTTTTTTTAACAAGAGTCAAAAATGATTGAACATCTTGGAAAAAATAGAAGATCCTTTGGGTCTGAAGTTCAAATAGGGTGACCAGATGTCCTGATTTTATAGGGACAGTCCCGATTTTGGGAGCTTTTTCTTATATAGGCACCTATTACTCCCCACCCCTTGTCCCGATTTTTTACACTTGCTATCTGGTCACCCTAAGTTCAAATTAGTCCAACCTGGGAAAACCCACTGGATTTCTCATGAACAATCCTTGGCTGTCGTTAAAATTAGTGCAACCATTATTACTGGCTTTGGGAAGTATCTACCAACCTGGGACAGATCTAAGTAGTGAAGCTGGTGGACTACTTTTGCTACTACATTCAGAAAAGACAATCGCCATTCTCTCTCTTATAAGTCTACTGTTGCAATCTCTTGGGTCATTAAACAATGCCATCCAGGGATCTGCTAGAACTGTAGTAGATCTTTGTCCAGCAATAGAAGCTACACTTGGATCTATCAGAAATATATCCATTGAAAATGTACTGGGAGAAGTAAAGACTTCAATCCAGAAGTCAGCTAACGAAGGCTCTTACACTGAATCCTTAAGTGAAGAGGACAAGAGGTATTTAAGCCAGCTGAAAAAATACACAGACTTTATTCTTACAAATCTACAACAGTGGCTTCTGGATTCTACTCAACCTCTATGTAGCTTTTACAGATGCTTGTCTTTCAAACAGTGACAGTTGAGTGAAGTGAGGCACTACCAGAAATGGGCCTCCGATGTAATCAGGACAGAATAGAGAATTTGAACACAGGAGTGGAATGTCATAAAATGAATGAATGAAGATTTGATTTCAACTTATTTTTTTATCATTACTAGTGGCTTGACCCAATCTTTGTGCGATGTTTCCTGGGATGAAAGAAGTAGGAATTCATCCCTTGCTACTTCCAGTCAGAACAGCTACAGCTGAATAGAATTTTGTGTTCTGAAAGAAGACAACAAGAAGTACTATGGTACCATACTGCCTGCCTTTGCCTTCACGGTCTCACCCCTCACCCATCCCCCTGTAAATTCAAACCCCTCCCTAATTTCAATTCCAGGGGGGAATACTGAAAGTGTCTCTCTCAGCGGCCCAGGGCAGCTACAGACTACAGCCAAATGAACTGACTATTGGAGTAGTGGCAGCAGCCTATGAGACATGCCCAGCTAGTGCCAAGGGCTTAAAGAGCTTTAAATTCCTGCCTGCTCCCCACACAGACCCATTAATCCGTGGTGGGAATTCCCGGAGACAGATCTCTTTAGAAAAATCAAAATGTCTCCTTTCTTGGATAGCTCTAGGGCTGCAGACCATGTAAACAGTTTGATCTCTGAATGAATGGAATGTTGAGTGGAATGAAGATGAGGGAATAGATGAACAAAACAGGCAGCTTCTTTAAAATTAAAAACATACCTATCTACCCACTGCTTCATACACATGCATGACTGGTTCAGGTTGTTCCCAGGAAGAACAAGATCGAGTCGTGCGGCATGCAGGAAAAAAACTGCTTTAACCTTTACTTAAGGAAATGAACTTTATGAGACTCTAAAGCATGTGTCACCGTGAGGCTTATCTGTCAGTAGGGGGAGACCCTGAAGCTGCCGAGTGAATTGCTGAGTTAATTTGAAAGCAATCCAGAGCCATCACAGGAGAGTTAAACACATCGATATTATATCTTGTGCGCTTAAAAAAAAATGTTCTTCCCCTTATTTCTGAGCCATGATTTAAAAAATAAACTATGAATTGGTGACCTAAAAGCTAGGAGAAACTTAAAGACAAGAGACTATCCAAAAGTTTGGGTGAGATTTTGTGTGTGTTCATGTACGAAAATAACCTTAAATGGTTGTGAAACTTTAATGCAACTATTTCACAAAAGCCTGGCTCTTACTCAGAACCTGACGTTACAGTCAAACTCTTCAGTACACTAACATTCAGTATTAATTTATAGGCTCATCTAGGGCTAAGCTATATGTTGCAGTGGGTGACAGTCAACACAAGGTGGCAGAAACACACTGTGAATTCATGCTTCTTAGCACAACAGAACTGAAAAAAGGTGTCTTACCGGTAGCTACAGGAGTCTCACAGAATCTGCAGTAGTAAACATTCCCTTCATAAACAGCTGGCTGGTACAGATGCCAATGCTAATATTTTAATCATTATTTCACACTCACGGAGGGTAAGAAAACTAGGAAACATGTTTATGACTATTTGTTATCCCAGCAAAAAGGTGAAACAATATTATCCTTTCCACCTGATGTTGTTAGTGCTCTCAATTCTTCATCAGAAAAGTGATCAAGCCATAGCAGAGGTAGGTATTATTATTTTTAAATACTAAGTGTTCTATACAGATTATACATGCTTAGGTCAAGGGGCTAATGCCTTTTTTGTTTAAAATGTAGTACCACAAATCATTTTGATAGCAGAACACATTGGAGCCACAATTCAGTCTGTATACTGCAAAGTTACCATGTTTCCAATATGTAAAGCCACTGAAGCAAGGATTTGAATCAAACCCTTTTATGCCATTTTATTTAAGGAGCCTGGGGGGAAATAACCTTGAATATTGTATTGTGCATATTTTTTCCTGTCCACTAAAATTCCTTTTACTTCATTCAAGTGAAAATGTCAATTGTCATTAATGAAACTGAATTCAGTATACTGTAGACCTAAATATTCGTGAAAACGAAGAATATGGTGTCTCATCACTCTTTGGTCTTTCCCTTCGCTAGGAAAATCTTGACTCTTTGCAGGTTTTTGTGATGACATGCTCTTATGTTTTCAGAGGGTGTCTAAACCAATGAAAACCCCCATCCATAATCCTTAGTGATTGGAAAGTGCAGTAATGCAAAGAATCAGTAACAAGACTCTGGAGAGTTCACTCACAGGTGGCTCTGGTCATCCATCATAGGCCGTTTAGGAACTAATTTCCAGCCTATTTGAAAACATTCTGTACAAACGTGTCCCAAGAGCTTTCAGTAAATGGATTACCAAGTCTTTATGCTGTCCAATTCTAAATCACTAAGGTTCCTATAGACACTTGACAATCACCACTGCTTTGGCAAGTCTAAATTCAATAGACTTCAAAACATGTGATTTGGCTGTCTTGGAGACTCTTTCCATAAGGCTCCATTTGGCAATCTCCAAGTTGTTCCGACTCCCACAGATGCACAGAACTTCAAGAAAGAACAGCCTGGATTTTGTTTAAGTGCCAAAGTCCTTTTTCAAATCCCCTGGAGATAAGGCCTTGGCTGTCCCAATGTTAAACAAAGGGACTCGGGAGTTGAGGGTTGGTGCGGGGGGTGGGGGTGGGGAGGGGGGGAAATGTATTTTTGGTTCAGTAACTAAACTGACTTCATGAACTCAGATCAGAGTATTTTCTTTCTATAATTAAAAAGACAATTAAAGCCTTGTTTACAATAAATAAATACTTTACTGCAGTTTTTAACTCTTACAGGCTTAAAATAAGCTACATTCACTATCTATGTTCATTAGTTATTCTGATCATTCAATTGCCCTGCAAAAAAATTGTTCGTTCTAGGGTCTAGTACTGGACATTTTTTATGTAACTCTAATGCTGCAGCTGCATTAATCTTTTAGTTTCTAGTAAATATACACTTTGACACTCTTGTCCATGCCTCACAGAAGTGGATTACCATTACACTACGATTTTTTTCTTGTTGTTTCACATCAAACGAACTAAATTAACTCAGATTAATTAAGCCCAATTTGATTCTAATCCAAACCACACACCCTATATGTTCCTGCCAAATGGGCTTTGAATTACCAAAAATCATGAGCACTTCTAATTTAGTGACCTGCAGTACTGGAATTTATAATAGGGTTGACAGGATAGCATTGCAGGTCAGGAAAAGAATGTTGAATGTGGAAGACAGTAAACAGATTGGCCCAGAGACCTGACTTTATCAAAACTATGTTTCTCGTGGAATTCAAATGCTAAGAAGAGAGCAGAACTTTGTATCAGGAAAGACGACAGAGAGAGAGAGAAAAAAAGCACTTTCTTTATATGCACAAAATAATCTTTAATTGTTTTAGTTACAAGGACTGGGTAAAACTGCTTCATGAAATATTTGCAATAAAATTAAATTACTATGTGGGGCTGTACAAGAGAATAGAGACTGAAATTAATTTCCCCCCTTTAATCAAATTAGCAAGTGAGTCAATATTTGAGTAAAATGATGTAAGCGCTGCCTCTTCCTTATTACAAACACTTGGGAAGTCTCTTGTTTAAAAGGCATTCCTTTACCTTAGCATAAAGACAGCACTAAGCCAAAATTCATCACTCTTTTTACCCATGCCTTCCCACCCACCCACCTCTTTTACTATAGCTCTAGTAGTTATATTTAACTTGTGTTAAGATATAATAGCTTTTATACATTGAAAAAAAATGCAGCTGGACTGTGAGCTAATATTTCTAAACAGTAATGCCAAGTAATCCTGCAACATATTTCAGCTTAAACAAAATGACAGAGTGATAGTGTGGCTTACTCTATGGTGCCACCAGGCCTCAGTCTTTCTCTGGCTGGTTTGGTCAACTCCAGGTTTGTAGGATGATTTTAGTACTTTGGTTCTCCCTTTCCATATCAGAATAAGAATGCAAACGAAACACAAATCCAAATGGAACACGTTCTTCAGGGTTGACTCGATGTCTTTTGCCCTGTCTGGGCTAATCGTTCCTTCATGCTCAATGCAGGACTCCCCTTCTCCCTTTGTATCAGAGCTGACCACAATCCCTGTGTTACACAGCACAGTTGTCTTTTGTCTCTGGTCTTAAGACTCTTTATCCTTGAGGCAGGAGCTTCTTTAGGGGACATCATAGGAAGGTCCTAGCCATGAGGGGGGATTTGATAGCAGCCTTCAAATACCTGAAGGGGGGTTCCAAAGAGGATGGAGCTCGGCTGTTCTCAGTGGTGGCAGATGACAGAACAAGCAGCAATGGTCTCAAGTTGCAGTGCAGGAGGTCTAGGTTGAATATTAGGAAACTCTATTTCACTAGGAGGGTGGTGACGCACTGGAATGGGTTACCTAGGGAGTGGTGGAATCTCCATCCTTAGAGGTTTTTAAGACATGGTTTGACAAAGCCCTGGCTGGGATGATTTAGTTGGTGTTGGTCCTGCTTTAGGCAGGGGGTTGGACTAGATGACCTCCTGAGGTCTCTTCCAACCCTAATATTCTATGACTCTATGGGAACCTAAACTGTAGGCAGTAGTTTGCCCCAAGCCCAAGTCTGCCCTTTCCACTACTTCCCATGGCCATTTACTCCTTCAGGTCTCAGTGAGTTGGCCCTCTTCAAATGGTCCTTTGCTGAACCCCTCTTGGGTGTTTCCCTATTTTCTCTGATCCAGACAATCACCAGACGTACTTCAAACCCCTGGCTGCTGAAGAGCTTTTCCAGCTAGCTATTGCCCACTCCAGAAAACTCTGCTCCTGGCTCTCCCAGATCAAGCCCCTCCAGAGGCCTGTTTCTTCTTCAAGAAGTGCCTCACAACATATACTGCTCAGCTTGAATCTCTGTCTTGAGTAAGGCATTGTGATGTGCAGGAAGTCTTAAGTAGTCCTGCCCTCACATGATCCTCCATAGTATGACCCTTCCTAATCAGTCTCAAAGAGCCCATAAACCCTAACAGAAAGCTAGGTTCTTAATGGACCAGCTCACACTAACAAATATTTGTTTGAAATGTCTTGTCTGAAATGTATGTTTTCATTTGAACTGCATGATTCCAATAATTAGACTATTGAAAGCAAAAAAGTTGACTTTGGATGTTGATCCTGCAGTATCTGCACAAGTTTATATCATCTCCTATTGCACAGTCTACAATTTTCAGAGAGACAAGTTGGGTGAGGTAATATCTTTTATTGGACCAACATCTGTTGGTGAAAGTGACGAGCTTTTGAGCTTCACAGAGCTCTTTTTCAGGTCTGGCAAAGTTAACCAGTGTGTCCCCGCTAAATACAAGGTGCAACAGTTTATTAGGTATAGGGAGTTAACACATGTTGCAAGGAATCACTTAAAATGAAATGGGAAATTAACACCTCTGCTGTCATACAATGAAGGAAATTAGTCAGTTACAAATTGTTGTAATGAGCCATACAACCAGGGTCTCTGGTGAGTCTAGCAGTTATGAATTTAAATTCCAAGGCTTATCACAATTCTCCAAACAGTTCATCACATGACACAGAACTTGTTTCATTAGCAATAAGCCATGCAGTAGACAGGCAGTGTTGTAGGAAAGAGATTGTTACTAAGTATGCTGAGAGGCCAGTGTTATATTCTATGGCTCCAGAGTTCGAATGCAAGCAGCCTCTGACCCATCTTGCTTTCCTGATTCCCTTGGTATGACACCAGACTAGGTCCCTCCTGAAACCTGAAATCTGACCTTTCGTTCTTCCAGTTCCACTCATCATATTACAGAATGTGGAAGAGATGTGAGATTCATAAACAACTTAATACCAGTGGCTCCCCAACGGTGGTCCTTAGAAGTATGTGCCGGTGTTTTATGGAGAGCTGGCGGGTCATGATGATGATCCTTGTGTTTTTCAGAGAGAAACCAAACAGGAGGAGAAATGCAAGGAAGAGAAAAAATAGATAGTGTGGTTAATATTTTATGCAAGCATTTTCTGTAGTTGTCACAGGGGTAATCTACCATCCTCAGTGGAAGGAGGGGTGTTCACAGTACTCTATATAGTGAGGTTCATATTATGGAAAATTGTGGAAATTCCTGCCTTATACTTATTATTGTTGCTTGCTGTAGGGTGACATTTTTCTAATGTGAAGGCCTTCCACTTGGCTTGCTGTAACATTTAGCCCCCCTACACTAGGGCTACATGAGGATAAGGGAATGTAGGTGGAGTCCAAATAAATGTTGTTATATCTGTTTTTTAACTGCCTTTTGATTTACTTAGATGTGTATAGAAACCAGATTCTAGAATGCTCATCCCAAGCTCTGGGCACCCCTTCCAAAACATAAAATTCTAAATAAAAATAAGACAAAACAATTTACTTCCTGTATTTCCAGTCATAATCAGATGTGGGTCTAGAATGCAACTCTCCCATGCCAATAAAGAGCCCCATCGAACTATCTTCGCATTGTCTCTCCAAATGCTGGGATGGGTTTGGGGGGAAGCTGAGCTTTACAGTGTATCCAAAAGGGTAATAAGTCCAAGCTCCTATATAGTAAACATGAATGCATAGGGGGAAGCGTAATCCAGAGCTGAGGACTTCTCACGGAACACACCCTACCAGCAGCTCCCTCCCCTTTATCAAGGAAACACCCTCATGAGTACGGTGACTTGCCCTTTAAAGTAATCTGGAGAGCTAGTCCAAGATTTCTGTGTGAGAGATTAATTTTATTGATTTTCAAAAAGAAGCAGACAATGAGAAGTACAAAAGGTAAATGATTTACAGCAAATACTGCTTGCTTCACAGGATCACCAACAGAATTATGCAATTACTCAGCTTTACAAATGGAAAGCTACAAGACCAGACAATACTACATAGACATAACATGTTAGGTGGGGGAAACCATAATAAAATAGAAGACATACAGGAATAAGGAGAGGAGGAAAGGATGGAACCAGCAGGGAAGGGGAAAAAAGGAGGTCTGGCATTCTGAGAGTCATCTTACTATTTTTTATACAAATGTATCTCCAGAGAGGTCCAAATTTCTTCAGATTTGTATTATTGCCTTCTACTTCAATACGCTATTCTTTCTTTGGCTGCTAACCCAGACAGATCCAGACAAGACCAACACCAACTAAATCATCCCAGCCAGGGCTTTGTCAAGCCGGGCCTTAAAAACCTCTAAGGATGGAGATTCCACCACTTCCCTAGGTAACCCATTCCAGTGCATCAACACCCTCCTAGTGAAATAGTGTTTCCTAATATCCAACCTAGACTTCGCCCACTGCAACTTGAGACCATTGCTGCTTGTTCTGTCATCTGCCACCACTGAGAACAGCCGAGCTCCATCCTCTTTGGAACCCCACTTCAGATATTTGAAGGCTGCTATCAGACCTCCTTCACTCTTCTCTTCTGCAGACTAAACTTCTATGATTCTATGAACTAAGTGATATGTGTTGGCAAATACTGCCCATTTATTGGTGACCACTGTATCTCAATGCCCCATTCTGTATCCTGGTTATCAGAGGGAGTTTCTTCTCTTGCTGTGGAATTATGAAATCCCAGACATTTCACTCACTGGTTCATGAACTCCCTGGGAAACTCTGGTTGCAGCCTGCAGTGCATGCTGAGTCACAGACCTCTGTGCAATGCTCCCACCCCACCCTGGCAATCTACATTCCGTAGCTGCTCGCCCATCCCCAACATATGAATTTCAAACAAAAGACTAGAAGGACACGCCCACACATCCTCAGAAAACCTCCCTAATTTCAATTACTCATTCTAAATCCAGAATCTGCTGCTGCTTCTGTTCTCCTGTTTAATCACTCCATGTGGAGCAGAGAGACACCTCATTTCTCTTTCCACTGCTTCACATTGACACGCTTTTAAAAATGTAAGCAAAGTGTCCTAAAAATAAATATACATAGTACAGCTGCTACCATCTTCACTAAAGGCCGCTACAAAGTAACATCAGACTTTTTATCAACTAAAGATTGACCAAACCGCTAGCATCTAAAAAGAATTGACTGCCTGGAAAAGGAGAACCTTTGGCCCTTACTTTTCAGTGTATAGTGTGGAGGCCATTCTGGATGACTGTTTGACTGCTATTATTTTTGCTGGATGCTGGAACAGGCTGTGTGCTGGCACACAGGCTCCACTCACTCTTCCCTTGCATTTCACTAGCTGTCTCCATTTTCATTTGTTTGTTATTGTAACTCCTTCCCTGATCAATTTTATTTGCAATACTGTACTTTGATTTGTTACCTTTCTGCCCCTTTTGTTATCTCTTGCCTTGAAGATCGCTTGCCTCTATACCTCCCTTCGCACTGCCATCACTCCCTATTGCACTAAACAAACAGTCCTAGAGTCAGAAAGCTCGGGATTTAGATTTTAAACCAAAAACACCACATTTTTGCAGGTTCAATGTTGCTTGGCTAGCACAACAGCTCTTTCCACAACAAACATCTCACCCAACAGCACTGTCTTTGCCCATCCCATGTCTGAGTCTCCTCCCCTCCTATTGCCCCAAGCTAATGCATCTTCCCACACATGCACCTAACTCCACTGTGAGTCCCCTACCTGTTGTGCAGTCTGACCTTTATTCCAGCTCCTCTCTTGCTGACACACCCTAGAATTCTTTAAGCAACAAAAAAAAGGGATTTTTCGTATGAACACTGCAATACAGTTGAGCAGACTAAAAAGCACTAATTGAGAAAGATAAGAGACTCCATAAATCCACTAGGCATTTTCCCTGACTCTATTATATTTCATTTGATTTCAAAGGCTTCCTTTCACCAGTCTTGCAGCTTACTATTCCAAGCCTGTTACCTTATAGCCGTGCTATTAAGAAAATCCAGCTACTTGTTTAATCTGCACACCTATTGGTTGCGATCTTGGACCTCCAGCACTAGGTAATGTAAACTATAGCCAAAGCTGCCTTTTTTTCCTATGTATTTAAACTATAGCCAAGGCTAATAGAGACAAGTCCTCTAAAACATGCTTGAAGAGTATAATTGTTCTGCGACTGGTAAATTATGTTACAGTGTGGATTTTTAACAACTTTTATTAAAACACTAAAATCTGCAAATTACTTTTCCGTTTTGACATTTAAAAGATTCAGTTATAAACTTCTATTAAGATCTTGTTTTACAGGGATCTGATTTTATAAGTACTGAAAAGGTTATTCTTCAGAACTATGTATTATCTTTTCTTTGTCTTGCAAGTGCCAAGAATGTTTAACAAACCAAGGAATGGAAGATTATTCGAGGAACAAAATAGGATTAACTTTCCTCACCACAATTCTGAATTAGGACATTTTTGCACAGATAAATGCAAAGACAAAAAAAAAAAACCCAAAGTACTATTTGTTTTCTATGTCTTAAAACAGTATGTTATTTTAATTCTTGTGTAATTGAGGAGGAAAAATATGTTTTGTTCCAATCTCTTTGGAGAACTTTGTATGGCTTTGTGCCATAGTGCTGGGGGGAGGAATCTCTCTTTAGTGCCAATGCTTAGTAAACTATATCCTGTGTCTCACTGCCTCAGAGCACTCCAGAACAACCAATAGCTCTGTTCCTTGGTATCACAGCATAGTGTAATTTGCATTAAAAAAAATGAGACAAAAATTCAGAGATTTGGGGTGGTGGGGAGAAAATGACATGTTGCCAGTCTGCATGAATTGAAGTTGATTCATACTGTCTTTTGGGCCCCCATATCAGCACTTGGTTAATGATTCTGCCCTGTAATATGTTGGTTCAACACTCTACTTATAGCAGGTTACTAAGACAGGGCAAGTGTAAGGTTTAAGAGAAAAAAAATAAAATTATTTACCAGTAACCATTCTTCATCTCAGTGGATTACTTTCTCTTACGCTCTGGACATCTCTGTGCTTCCCAATGCGTAACCACGCAGGACTTCTAACAGAGTCAAAATGTTGGGTGTTCAGAGGCACCACGAGGAGCGTCTCATAATATTATCATCATTGTGTGTGCTTCTGTCAGTGCCTTAGGCTGCCCGTATTAGACTAAAAGTCCAGTAAAATATACAAAAAAATTACAGAACTCTCAAAGCTCAGAGAAAGAAAGAGGGAAGCTGGTAATCCACTGGGATATCCTTTGGCAGATAAAAGAATATATAAATAACTGGATACATCTCAGGGGAGTTTAGCTCTTGAAGACTAAAAGAAAAAAAATCAAGGGATGTCTGTAAAATGAAGCATAACAGAAAAATTGCAATGGAAGAAAATTGCCAACTAGACTTTTGTGATGTGGAACTCTCAAGAAAACAGCAACCAAATGAAACTAAAATAAAAATAACTAATACTAACAAACAGAATGGAATGGTGTTAAAAAGGTACCAAACGGACCGTCTGGAGAGTAGGAGTACTTTATTAATCTACTGCGTAGGCAGAGCATGGACATCCGCTTCACTGTGCACCCTACCAGTGTTCTGGAAGCACTGCCATGTACTTGTACCTGGAATGGAACCACCCCACTCATGTTATGTAGGCTGTCATGAAACTTTGTCAGTCACTACCATCTCTGAAATATTAAAGATTTCCAGTATCCGTTATACATCCTACAAGGCAACCTACTCTACTGGATTAGGAGACCATTAAAATCTGCTAGGTTACAGAGGAACAGTTTTCTGCAAATTCTTTGCTGCTTTCATTGGTGGAGTAAATTATAGCTACTGTGAATCACCGCTTCAGAATATGGACTCCTGCCGAAGGTGTCTAAAGTAATTTGATCTGTTGTCAGCTCTCTCAGATAAAATATTGATAGTGTTCGAAAGCCTTCTGAAATTGCAGTAGACAGGTTTTAAAATAAAAAAGGATGAGATAGCTAGACAGACTGTTACTGAGAGAGGCAGCTGGCTGCTTTAAAAGGAGTTTGAAGAAAGAGAGCATGTAAAGGCACTCTAACTTTGAAATCTAACGAGTTTATTTAAAAAAAAAAGGAATTCAAAGAGGTTTTAGGTAAGTGCCTTTCTTGAGACCCCTGCTCATTTTTGTGGTTTTACAGTCACAAAAGAAACATGTATACAAAATATTTTTCTCCCGCTGTTGCTGTGCAAAAGAACCACCCAAAACAAAACAGGAGAAACTGATTAACTCAACTGATTTCAGAGCGGAAACAATAAAAACTACTGTACACATAGTAAAATAGAAAAAAGTAGGAGTACTTTTTTTTCCTCTAATCTCTTTCAGTTTTAGTAGTCGTAGGTGTTACTTGTAACAATAACTACTGTAGATAACCATTACAATACATGGAGAAAAATGGCTTACTAGTGGCCAATACTAGGGATGATCAGAATGTAGTAAAAAATGTTAGGTCATGACACCAGCCAGCATAATTGCTAATCCTACTTAGTATTTCCTGTCGGACATGGCTATTTGACAAAAACAAATTCAGTGCAATAATTTAAAATAGTGTAGAGGAGAGAAGTATGTTCGTTCTAAAACCAAAAAGAATCTTTAATGTTGGACACTTAAGAAAAAAATATATAGTGCCAGGGTGACTTAAATGTAACATGTTTAATATGAAAATCTATATAATTCTATTGTCTGCCAATAAATAAATGATACGTGAGCAATATTTTAACCAGTTTCCCATAAAAAATCCCTGTCTTGGCATGTAATGCACCCTGTGTACCATCTGTGTGTTTGTTTGCGGAACTGTTTGCTAGTAAACACAATGGATTGGGGAGTATAACTGGGGGTAGAGAGAGATACCTGGGATCTTTTTCATTGAGGAGGCAAGCGGATAGCGTGACTTGTCTCATGAATGGAAGATCATAGGGAAGCCTGGCTGTAATACATTGGAAGGACCTGGGGGTAAGTATTTCTCTATAAGACATGACAGTAACTAGTTAAGTAAGTCTAGGTTCTAGAATATATATTGTTTTTATTTTATATGTAACCATTTGTTTCCAATATTTCTACTTGCTATCACTTGAATCCCTGTCCTTTGTCAAATCTTTTACTTGTTTTCATTATAAACTTATCTAAGTGCTGTGTGCTAAACAGAGCAGTGATCAGAGATGAAGCTGGTAAGCTGGGGTGTATTGTTTCTTGGGGAAGCAGTGACTCTGTGAACACTAAGTGTCCAGTGCAGCAGGGACTCCAGAGGGACCTATCACTAACTTGTAGACATCAGGAGCCTGCATAGACTGAGTGGGGAATACTTGTGGTGCCTGTGGCCAGTGGGATCAGGGAGTTGACTCATGGCTGGCACAGAAAAGGTTTCCTTATGCTAGCGGCAGGTGGGAGAAAGGTGCTTCACCACACTGGGTACCCTTGGGAAGTGTCACAGGACTGCACATATTTAGCCAATACTTCGTTCCTAAAATATAAGCACACAAGAGTACATTACATGTATTCTAATTGGGTGATTTTAAACCTTTTCTTCTCTATTTTAAACTATTACACAAGCACCTACATACAAGAATATGTGATTTAAATTAAATCAAAGTTAAAAAAATGAATTGACAATATAACACTATGTCCCATTTATGTTTTAAAAGATGGGAGAGCTGGTTTTTGTTTTAAACATCTGACATAATGCAACATGGTACATTCTGCAGGCAAAACATGTCTTCAGAAGCCCCAGGAATCATTCATCTTTGGCACGTTTTATTTTACAGCATGCAGAGAGAGGGAAATCACAACTCCTCTGCAATTTTCTGACAGAATTTTAACAAGAGACTCCCACCATAACCCAATAGCCACCTCCAGCACATCACTGCAAGGGATAAATAAAATGCTAAATAACCAGGGCCAGTTTAGACAGACTACCCAGTCAAAAACACAGTATTACCACCCCGAGCCAGTTTGCAGCCCTTGACAATTGGTTGGGGCTGGAGTGGGGGTGGGGGTATGGATATCCAGGAAGAGTAGTATGATTTGGCATATAGCCCCAATTCCTCTGCCTACAACCCAGCCAGGACTGAGAAAGATGATTTTTAAGAAACACAATTCTAAAGAATTCCTTGAAGAAGCAGCTAGGAGCTATTGTCTCTCGGTTTCTTGTAATTATAGTTCAGTCTTGTGCAGGGTAGGGGAAAACTAAAGGCTGAAACCACTATTGTTCGAAGTGGATCCTGGACCGACTAGACAGCAGGAGTGGCTTCAGGTCCTTATTAAGCAGGGGCTTCAGCTCCCCATTTTCCCCTCCATTTGATGCTGCCAGAGTAATGAAGCGTCACATCATTTTGTACGTATATTTTGCTACAGAATACAGTAAGCAGGAGCAGGCACATAAATAGAGGTGGGAAGAGAATGTCCCTAATAGACAGAATTAAAATCTTTCCTTTCATTTATCCATGGAGAAATTTGAGAATTGTTCAAGTTTATTCAAGAGTCTAAACGCATGAAGACTTGGTAGTTTGTATTCTCCCCTCCTCCCAACCCTTTAAGCATATTTGGTTGACTGCAACCACACCTACACTGCTGCAATCAAATATTAAAATGTTTCTAAAATGCATCATTGTTATTAAGAGCCTTGAGTCAAAAACATGGATTAATTAGTACAGAGAAACAAAAATTTCATTCCAGACTCTTGGTCTACAGAATCCGTCCGAGTTCCAGGGATAAATACTAATGGGTCAATGTCAACATGCCAATAACCATATTGGAGCTTGTTCAGATAGTCTTACGAAACACCCAAAAAAACCCATTTTCTTACAAATCATCATTACATTCCTTATACAAAGCCCACAGTTATAAAGAACGAGCATAACAATACTGATTTGTTACACATGGTTAAATGGTAGACATTTAGCACAATGTTTGTGCTCATTGTGCGTACTGCAACACCTCACTATCTTCTGGTAATTCATGATTAAGAAAAGGTTGGATTTTTTTTGACTAGCCCACTCGTTTAAGTGATACAAAGAAGCAAATGTGTGTCCTTTAGCTATTTCAAGAAGTGAAGTCAATGTTCAAATAGTGAATTGTAAAAAACTGTTTAAATCGTGTTTTCCTTTTGACAGAAAACATACCCTTAGATGTTAACACTAAGTATGTATACACTCCAATTAAAAACCCATGGCTGGCTTGGGTTAGTTGATTCAGGCTCCAGTTAAGGGGGTGTTTAATTGTGGTATAAGACCCTGGGAGCCTAAGCTTGAATGTTTAGACTGAAATTAAACAGCCTCACAGCCTGAGCCAGCAGGCATGGGTATCTAATTGCCGTGTAGACATACCCTAAACATGACCTACGTATTGACATGCCATTTCTGTCTGATACATTTTCATCATCTTCTGATTACTAGCAATTTCAGTTCCCTGAACAAAATTTTATACCTCATTAGCTACAGTAGTCTACTTTTTCATTAAAAATATACAGCACCACACTAAAAACAAAGTATACTTAGTTTCTTGCTCTCTGTGGTAGATGACTTCAGTTACAGGTTTGCTCTGCAAAGACACCAGGAGATAAAAGGTGCTGTGTTTAAGGATTTGTGAGGTAGCAATTTTTGACTCAAATATTTGCTTGATTAAGACTTACATTTTTACTGTTGATGGCTTGTAACTGTTTTAGCACTAAGCAGTTGACATTAAAGGAATATAAACATTTCTCTGAAGAAAGCCTAAACTATAAATGAAAAAGTGAGAGAATGCATCATGACCTCTTGGAGCAGGTATTAAAGCTGGTCACATACCATTTATGAGAGTGACATAATAAAGAGGAGCAGAACTGGCATGAGAAAAGAAAAATTATCTGTCATTTTGATTCTTTGAAGACATCTTTCAGGATGAGTCTGAGCTTGAGACTGGCAAAATGACCTTAGTTCTCAAGGTTTTTGACCTTCAAAGCCAATGATAGTAGGGCAGAGCATGAGCTGGGTTTTCTAAAGGCTGTTGCACACCAAACCCTGCTGAATATAAAGGGCTGCCCTCCAAACATTCCAGTCAGTTTCTTAACTGATCCAGAGGTGAAGATTCCATAAAGAAAAGTTAATTCAAGATGATTGACATGCAATACATTAACAATAAGGTGCAGGGGGGGGGGAATCTAAAAAAATCCTCCCAAGCTCTTTAGAGAGGTAGACATGTGAGTGAGAATCCTGCAAGAGGATACATTTAATTCTGCTTCTCTGTAGGCAAGTAATTTCCCCTTCATAACAGAGACCATCTGTGCAACAGTTTCCCACTCTTGGACAGTAAGAAGTTTGAGTAATGCACAAAAGAACATGAGAGCAAAGCTGCAAGGAGAGTTTGTTTAATTTCTATTAGATACATGTCAAACGATATAAGGTATGATTGATTTACAAGTCTATGCAATGAGAGCACAGTTTGAGAAGAAAACCTTACTGAAAAAATTTTGGTCACCCCAAAACAAAAGACATTCCAAAATTAAACAAAATAAAAAAACAACCCTTATTTTTGCAAGGGTGGCAGATTTTGTCCTTCAAAACAAGTTTTGAAGCAGAAAATCTAAAACAGGATTCCCTCGTGGAGGCTGGATTCAAGCGGTAATGCTTTATGAAAGCGTGGCGAGAACCACATAGCTGTTTTACAAATATCTGTGAAGGAAACATCTGCAAGGCAGATCTCCTCTCAGCAGGTAAGCCTCAATGTGGCCTTCTAGTTTTAGGCCAACCAGATCAAAACAATGGTCCTCTTGGCAACAGCATTATTTAACAAACTCAATTCAAAATGAACAGCTAGATGGGCTTTCTAAGAGGTTCAGTCCACTTCCAGATTGTGCAGGCATGCCACTATTACCACCAGGTATTTCCTCAGAACATGCAATGGTGACAATAGTCTAAAAGGCAAGTCATTTAACCCTACTACAAATACAAGATACTTTCAGTACTTAGTAATTATCCTTATGTACACAAAATTGTCTGCAAGAGCTAGAATGAGTGGCCAGCTGATCTTCTCTAGAAGAGCTATGATAGCTACCAGGGTAATGACCTACAAAAAAAAAAAATGGAGGTGGGTGGAGGGAGGGTAGGGGAGATAATTTAATCCCTTTCATCCAGGATGGGCCAGAGCTTTCCATCTTTCACCCAGTGGCACAATGATGTTTACCACTGCAGCTTCCTTTGATATTGAGAAGCATGAGATCATTTTGGAGGGATTAGAGGCAATTTGAAGAAAAACAAACTTCCTCCAAAGAACTGGATCTTGTAGTCCAGCCCTGAGCCTTGTTCAGTGGAGGAGTCTGTGGTGACCATGGGATATACAGGATAAAAGGTTCCTCTGTCTGAGGCAGACTTGAAGCCCCAGCCTGCTACTGGTAATAGAAGACTATATAAATGCTAAAGGCTTTTGAAAAGTTTGAGTGCTTGCTGAATGAGGACTTTGGATCCCCCTAGACAAGTACCCTGTGGAGGACAGCCATTAAGGACACTAGATCTGAAAGCCTGATTTCCAGACAGAGCTCTTGCCCTGACGGAGGGACCCAAGTGACTAGTCCAAGAGAATGAAGTGCAGCCTTTTTAAAGTGTAAAAAGGTCTGCACCTGCCTCCCAAACAAGTTCTGTGGTTTAAGGCATGTGCTTGAGATTTCTCTAAACCTCGTGGTGGAATCCAGATGCCGTTAGCCAATCAGACCTACAGGGAGATCCACCTTTGAGGCAATGGCAAGAGGCGCAATAAGACCAGAACTTCCTGAACCAGAAATGCCAACTCTTGGGTGCAAGCATCAGTCTCAGTGCAAGAAGTGCTCCAACTCCACAATATCCTCTGTCAATGCAGACCAAAAGAAATGCAATGAAGGTGATAGCTGGGCTTCATGGTTGTCTCAGAAAGGACCAGGTGTGATCAAGCTACATCACTGAACACATGCTAAAGATCAGAACTGCCATCAGCCTCTCTACTTTGAATACTTAAATGCAGAAGGGAAACATCTGGAGACTTCACTATAGGAACCCTGACAGAAACATGTCAGAAAGCAACTGGTCCTCTCTTGGTACTTCCTACTTGGCTAATTGCCAAAACTCAGCACCATTGACTTTAAGTCCTGAATGCATCAAGGAGTCAATGCTTGGCAGTGTCATCAGCTTTACTGGTAATAAATGCAGGAACTTCAGGATGTAAAGCCACCCCATTGGGTTTACCTTTGAGAGAGTGGTCCTGACACTGAGACTTAAGCATTGAGTATTAACCCTTCAAAGCATTCTGGCCAGCTGACTGTTGAATTTACAAGAGATTCCCTGGGATGTCTCAAAGAGAACTCAAAAGATGCTCACTATGTGTCTTCAGCATGTGGTGTGACATCTGCAGAAATATCTGGCATTCAGGCACGTTGTAGGAACACAGAAATTGCTATACTGGATCAGATACGAGGTCCGTCTAGTTCAGTATTCTCTTTCCTACAGAGGCCAATACCAGATGTTTCAGAGAAAGATGTAAAAATACTTATGCAAGCCTTCCATTCCAGAACGCCTTGCATAAGTTGGATTTTGAATAAGTCGGGAACATATCTCCGACAATTACGCAAAAAAAAAAAAAAAGGAACTTATTCCGTAAGTCCAGATTTCCGTAAGTTGGGTTTGCATAACCTGGGGTGTGTCTGTAAACAGAGGAGGGTAATTCTGCCCCCCACATAAGATCTCATCCTGATTTCTAACAGCTAGAGATTGTCTTGAATCCTGAAGCCTGAGGTTTAATATCCTTTCCAAAGTTTATAATAATTAGAAGTCTGGACAATCTTGTTATCCATATATAAATGTCCAATCTCTTTTTGAATCTTTCTAAGATCTTGGCCTCAACCGCTTCCTGTGGCAATGAATTCTACAGTCTAATTACTCACTGTGTGCAAAGTATTTCCTTTTATCAGTTCTAAATTGTGTTGGACTCTGACCAGACAAGACAACAAAAATGGTTGCCAATCAGAGATGTTGTTTTGCCATACAGACATGCTTTGAAGCTGTTAAATGGTCTTCCTTCTTCCACTGATTCCAAACCTACAAAAGAAAAGTGGATAGTTGTGCTTTGAGGGAAATATTGGACCAAACAAAGAAATATGTGCCCAATACCAAGATCATATAGATGTTGAATTGCAACATAAAAAAAATTTGTCAGCAAAGAAGCAGAGCAGGCATCTATGCACCTTGACTTAAGGTTTCCTAACAAGAACTGGGACACAAAAGATAGACATTGAAGTGGCATGAAAACAGATGCCAAAGCACCAGAAGTGCTCTGATTTACTCAAGACAAACACCTAAAATTTGAAACTCTGAATTGTACCTCACTGGAAAGATTAGCTCCAGAGTTAAAAAACAACCAATCAAAAACAACCTTCATCAGTCTCTCATAAAGGTATTAACATATAGGAGTGATACCATCTGTGCAGGTTTATCTTTAAAAAATAATTCCAATAATTAAATATAAACACATACCATGTCTTATTCAAGCAGGTGTTTTTAAACACATTGATTAACATCATCATTGTGGTATTTCTGTAGTAAGTGGATTGTTTGAATCAAAAGATTAAAATCAATATTATAAGCTTCAAAATAATTCATTTAAATCGGTTCCATTTCCCTAATGCTCCGTACTGTTGCACACTGATACACAATAAAAAAAAAGAACAAGTGTATGCACTAGGCTGCCCTTGAGGCCTCTGCGTGTACAAATGTACACACACACACACACACACACACACACACACACACACACACTGCAAGCATTCACACATGTGCAAGTCCCAGAGGGACTGAGTGTATTGTGGAGTCAGTGCTTTCAGCACCCTCCAGGAGGAAGCATCTTGTATACATCTTCTAAGACCTTCACCCAAGCGAAATAACTGGACTTACAGCTCTAGAAGCAGCATTTCCAGATCTCTTTACTGAAGGTAGGACATTATTTCAGTCTATGAAGGTGAAATGGGACACAGGGTAAAAGAAGAACCAAGTAGAAGGCTACAAGTGGAGGTGGAAGGTGGTTCTAAAGTAGAAATTAGATGTAGCCAGACACAAAGAAGGTTGTAGCTGGATCTGAATTTATACTTTGTTTTTAATCTATAGGTCTGAAGTGTAATTTCAGAGTAAAAATAATGAAACTAACAGCAACTTACATGTGAGAACTTCCCAACTTTGATGATAGGCCACAGTTAGTGTATTTGGTATTAATTTTAGTCATATACTATTATTTCTCTTTGAACACATTCAAGAACAAACTCAGACTTAAAAGCATTTTGTTTTTATTTGGACAAAAGGAACACAGTCTTTATTGGTAGGTTAATAGGGATATCTTACCTGCAAAAGTAAATTTCTCAATACCATTTTTTTTAAACAAATGTTATCATAAGATAGGAAAAAACACAACTAGCCAATGTTCAAAAATAAAAAACATTTAGTTCTTTATAACTAAGTGATGATTCAGCTTTTTAAATACATATAACGGTTATATTTTAAAAATGACTGTACATAAATTTTAAGACTGGATTATGACTGAAAATTTTAAATGAAAAATGTAGTGGGTATAACAATTTTGCCTCCTTTCCTCCGCCCCCCAAAAAAAATATCTCACAACCACAACCCTGAACAACAGTACACCAGAAATCCAAGAATAAAAGCAACAAGACTAAATTAACAGAATATCGTACATCTGTTGCAATATGAGGAGAAAGGCATACATTGAGATACAGAAAAAGTGATTTTAGTAAGTTAACACTTTAAATTCATGACTTGGTACATCAGCTGCATAGTTACATCATTTTTGTCCTGCATACATATTATAAGCGGTTCTACATAAATGCATAACACTAATATAAGTCATGTCTACACATGTATTGACACCAAAATTATTGGCAGGGAATAGACCTATAGTGGTATGGAAGTTTTCTTTTACGGCTTCAAGTTACCTGATCGCTCCCAGTAACCAATTTTTTCATTTTTTACTGTTTGTAGAAATGCTATAATCAAATGTTTAAGTTGGAAAACACATTTTTATGCTTTTCTTCCCATTAGCTGATTATGACTGTGAATTCACTGGGTTCATAGATACTAGTGCAGACGGGTCCACGGGGCTCATCTATTCTGACCTCCTGCATAGCTCAGGCCATAGAACTTCCCTGAAGTAATTTGTTTGAACTGGATCAGACCTTTTAGAAAAAATATCCAGTCTTGATTTAAAAATTGCCAGTGCTGGAGAATCTACCACAACCAGTGGTAAATTGTTCCAAATAATTAATTACCATCATTGTTAAAATTTTACACCTTATTTCCCATCTGAATGAGTTGGGGGAAATAAACCGTTTGCTCTGGCAGTTCTCCTTCATGACAGAAGGCCATCTTACTTGCTTGTGATGCCAGCTGTCTAGATTATTAATCAATACTGATGAAAATGCATCAATACAACTGACATCTTCACCCAGAGAAGTATGAACTCAAGAAATACTGAGAGGCAAACATGATAGTAATACCTAAATTTAAAAATAAATTTGCATCAATAATTTCCACTAATTCCCAATAATCACCTCTCTACTTCGCTGCTATACCAAATTACTTTGTTTCCAGCTGGAAAAAAGTAGCAAAGACCTTGCTCCAAGACAACAGTTGAAGCCTACATCTCTCTACGTTAGTAGTGCATTTTACAAAGTAATGCGATCGCCAGCCTTCCACACTGACCTCTCTTACAGCAGCAAAATCTGCATGTTGCCAGTACACTAGGCAAGCTGAAATGCCACTTGATGGAGATTAAAATCAGCTTGTTTGAGCTATATAAAATTATTGAATAATGTTAATGCCAATCATTCACTTTAGCTAGTTCTCAGTACAAATAACAAACAAATTGCTAGGTTATGCTTGATACTTTAGGGCTATCAGTTTATTTCCTGTTTCCAAGCTATATAGTCCAAACAGATAAATTAGTATCAATTACTTCCTCCCTCCGCAAAAAAAAAAAAAAAAATTCAGACTCCATCTAAAGAAAAAATACAATTTATGTTTCTGAATGTATGATCCAAAACCTGGTTATAGAAAGGGAACACTTTTTGGCTTTTAAGATATAAAAAACCACCCATTTTCAAACATAGGCTGTTTCTCTGGTTAATAAGTACATCAAGTAATGTCAAAGCATAAGGATGACAGCTTAATTCTTTTAAAAATTAAAAAAAGCTATTCTGATTTAAAATATTCATATACCATTAATTTCTTATCTTCAGAAAAAAAATCCCCAAAATATTAATGCATACCATTTGTGGTCAGTATCTACATGTGCTATTTTAAATTTCAGGTCTTCGGACATAATATCTGTCTGCTGCACAACAGAACTTGACAGTCATAGTCATAGAAAAACCTCATAATGCATTATCAGGACAATAAATTAATGCATGGCAGCTCATCCATTATGGAATATATTGTGTGCCATTCATTATGAAAATAAGATAAAAGGAGATATCTGCTCTATTAGTTTTATTAACAGTCTACATCGACATTTGTTAAAATTTCCAAAGGTGACCAAGTTTACAATTTTTTTTTTTTTTTTTTTTTTTTTTAAGAATTAAGTTAAGTCTATGTAGTTTGGTCCCATTTTTAAGAGATGAAAGTACGTAAATCTGTCTCACAAATTTACTTGCACAATTTATATCAGAACATTAGCGAAACCAAACCTCTTGCATGTTAGGTTCACCTTACTACAAAATATCCAGATCAGCTTAGGAAACATACAACCTTCCCAAATGAGGTGGGGTTTCACTTTAAGGCCTATTAAGCTATTGCTCAATTTCAGTGTCCCTGATATTTAACTCACCCCAGTCTACATTAATTCCGAACAATCCAGCAGTAAGTAAGTAGGTAGGAGAAAATAAACAAACTGTAAACGATCAACAAAAAGTCCTTATACTAGAGTAGCTAAAGTAACACCCTCCCAAACTACTTAGATTAAAAGCTTGCTGTGTGTTTGAGTTTAAGGATACCCTACTAAGATAAAAAAGTATTGGCTACACAAATATTATCAGTTTAAGTACTGCATCATTTTTCTATAGAACGAGACTACCAAACTTCTGCCAAGAGCCTGATAATACCGTAACTTACCATAAATTTTTGCAGTGACTGAAATACTTTCCACCGGAAATATTTAAGATCTACAGGACTGTTGACTGAAGTGTGGGGGATCTTAATGGTGCAGTTGTGTAAGATCATGCAGGGTATTACATATGTGCATTTATGCAGAGCCACATTAATGCCATGAGCCACTTTCTGTCTAACTCCCACAATTTGTATTAAGGGACCACACTTAATGATGGCACTGTAATTGAGTTGAAGCACAGTCATTTTCAAGGATGTTAAAAACTTTACCTCAAAAGCCCCCAGGGAAGTCTATTGTAAATACTTCTCCCATACTATTAAAAAATCCCTCTCAAATTAAATGTGTCAAAAGGAAAAAACATTGTTTGTGAACTTCAGCCATTATCTTTTACTTAATTCATTAAAAAAAAAGTTAATTTATGAAGAGGTAATGAGATATAGAGAAATACTGGTCCATTTGCTTTGTTTTCTTTCATGGGCTGAAAATACATGATTATCTAAGAGACAATATTAAAAGACAAAAGAGCAAACTATCCTGATGCGAAGAAAAGCTCAGAAGAAGAATAAAGGACCAATACGCCTCCATCAGGAGTTCTTTAATGACCTGAAAATCAAAAAGGAAACATACAAAAAGTGGAAACATCGACAGATTGCTAAGGAGGAGTAACAAAAGAATAGCACAAGGATATAGGGACAAAAATCAGAAAGGCTAAGGCACAAAATGACAGTAAGAAGAGTTTCTATAAATACATAAGAAACGAGAAAGATGAAGCAAAGTGTAGGTCCTCTACTTAATGGGGAATGAGAGCTAATAACAGACAACATCAAGAAGGCTGAAGTGTTTAATGGACTATTTTAATGCCTTCAGTCATCACTTAAAAGGTTAATTATGACCAGATACTTAAAACAATATTAACAAAAGTGGGGGAGAAAGGAAGCTAAAATAAGGAAAGAATGGGTTAAAGAATATTTAGATAAGTTAGATGTATTTAGGGCCTGAAGGAAATCACGCTAGGTTACTCAGAGAACTAGTCAAAGAAATCTCAGAACCGCTAGCGATTATCTTTAAGGACTCACAGACAACGGGTGAGGTCCCTTAGGGGACAAAGGGGAACAAAAAGGACCTAGGTAATTTTAGGCCAGTCAGCATAACTTCAATACCTGGAAAGATACTGGAACTAATTATTAAGCAATTTCTATGCACACAGAGGATAATAGGGTTATAAGTTATAGCCAGCCTGGATTTGTCAAGAACAAATCATGCCAAACCAACCTAATACACTTCTTTCACAGGGTTACTGGCCTAATGGATGGGGGCAAGTTGCAGATATGATACATCTTGATTTTAATAAGGCTTTTAAATAAGTCATGACATTCTCATAAGCAAACTAAGGAAGTGAGGTCTAGATGAAGTTACCATAAGGTGGGTACATAACGGGTTAAAAAATTACTCCAAGAGTAGTTATCAATCATTTGCTATCCAACTGTGGGGCCATATCTAGTAGGATCTTGTAGAGGTCTGTCCTGGGTCCGGTACTAGTCATTATTTTCATTAATGACTTGGAGAATGGAGTGGAGAGTATGCTTATAAAAAATTTGCAAATGATACCAATTTATGAGGGATTGAAAGCACTTTGGAGGCGAGAATTAGAATTCAAAATGATCTTGACAAATTGGAACATTAGTCTGAAACCAACAGGATTAACTTCCATAAAGACAAGTGTACACTTGGGAAGAAAAAAAAAATCAAATGAACAACTACAAAAATGGGGAATAACAGGCTAGGTACTTTTGAAAAAGATCTGGGGGTTATAGTGGATCACACATTGACTAAGTCAGTAATATGATGAAGTTGTGAAAAAGGCTAGTACTCTGTGGTGCATTAACAAGAATGTTGTATTTAAGACACAGAAGGTAATTGTCCCACTCTACTCACATGTTGAGGCCTCAGCTGGACTACTGTGTCCAGTTCTGTGCACCATACTTTAAGAAGGAAGTGGAAAAACTGGAAGGGGTCTAGAGGACAGCAACAAAAATGATAAAAGGTTTAGAAAACCTGATCTTTGAGGAAAGGTTAAAAAAGGGGGCACATTTAGTTTTAAGGAAGGAAGCTTGAGGGGTGATCTGATGACAGTCTTCAAATATGTTATGGACTGTTATAACAACGATGGTTATCAACTGTTCTGTGTCCCACTGAAAGTAGAACAAGTAGTAATGGACTTAATCTGCAGCAAGACAAATTTATGTTAGATACAAGGAAAAACTTTCTAACTAAAAAGATAGTTAAGCACTGGAATAGGCTTCCCTAGGAGGTTGTATAATCCGTCATTGGAGGTTTTAAAGGACAGGTTAGACACACACTTGTCAGGAATAGTCTAACTATACTTGGTCTTGTTACAGCATAGGGGACTGGACGACATGACCTCCTGAGATCACTTCCTGCCCTACATTTTTCTGTGATTCTATATGAAATATAATTTAGAAATATCCAGTTCATAACTGTTTATATCTGACATTATAGTCTCTGTATGTTCAGAGTATCACACTAAGCATCTAAATTTTCTTGGTATTACATCAAATATAAATTTGGAAGCACACTCTACAAATCCTTAAATTTTGCCTACAGATTAAATGGAGAGGGAAATAGATGCTATTTCAAAGAAAGTTTCAATGTTCGGTTCAGATCCATTAAGCCCACTTACATGGGTGACTATTATATAAAGTTGTTTTTTCCCCACCTCTACATGTTTAAATTTCCAATTTTGTAAAAGTGATCAAATTAAGGACTTATTATTGCTGGACCAAGATATAGATTAGTGCTCACTCATGATCTTCACCCTTGTGCCAATTAAACCCTGCATTAAGGATTTAAGCTCCGAGTAAGACTGTGTGGGCTCACTCCTACTGTGAGCACTAACTTCCAAGCACATTAGAAGGTAAATGTACTGTGTAATACTTCTTAAGCTCTCAATCTCTTCTCTCTCATTGGAATACAAAATAAACAAAGCAAAGTAACCTGTTCAATATTCAGAACGAAACCAAAGCATCTAACATGGAGTGATAATTCCTGGATTTAAAAAAATTAAGAATTCTTTAGTCTCATTAAACACAAAGACTGTTTAACTCAAAACAGAAGCTATGGGCAAATCTTTGTAGATGGCCATCATTATGTATTAATGTTATCTTTATATTTTAAGGCAACAAAAACTGTAGATGTTTCAAACTTTGTATTCTGGTATATTCAAGTTATGAGAGGAAGAATGCTCGGAACTTCAGGAAGGTTTTAAAGCTGATTTTGTAACTCAAACACCTTAAATATTTTTTAAAATCAGGGATGAGTCCAAGCATAAGTTTCAGTCTAGCAAGAATTTTTAGGCCAGAATTATTTGTGACTGAAGACAGTGGTTTATATATCATGAAAGTGTCATCTTGTACTAAAAAACAATGCTAGCATATTGCCCCAAGTGGCTAAAATTAACTGCATATGCAAGCTTTAATTTTCATACGCATTAGCGGCAATTAAGATTCAATGTTTTTATTGTATGTTGCATACTTCATGTTTTTCAAAGGCCTAAATAATTTATGAAACTTCCCTTTCATACATTATAACTAACAAGCTTTATCACAGCTTTAAAAACCCTTAAAACTCATTTATTATGAGCACTAAATATTTAAAATAGGTAGATTTAAATATAATTATGTTTTAATACTTTTGCAAAATGAAAGCTCCAGGCTTTGTTTATATTCTCAATACACAAAACAAACTTACTGTAGGATAGTAAATTTGCATTTCACTGCTAAAGCACAAGCATTATGATGTACTATAGTGCACAACAGACATGTTACAAAAAAATTTAATGTTGGTAACTACAGTTGATTTATTGAATTTTAATAAAAACTTATTTTTCCCCAAGACAACTGCTATACAGAAGAAAATCGCTACTCAAACATGGTCTGTCTTTCAGATATAGTAAAAAACTCACAACATACAAGATTTGTATTTTAGAACAAGTAATCAATCTGCAAAATGTTACACATCAATAAGGCACCTATACTTTACAGCGGTCGAAACAAAATGAAAATATTTCCCAAAATATATATATTTTGGATCTGTGTAAACAAAGCTTATTTTTATTGCTTCCTTTCGTTCAAGAAAAAAATATACACCCAACGAAGACCAAAAGTGATCCTGGCGCTCTGATTTTTAAACTATTATAACCAGATTATATGTAGTAAGAAGACAAAACCCAATACAACAACCATGAATTTAGTGTTTTTGAAAGATGTTAATTATTTTTGATGTGAAAGGTAAGGTTAAAAATACCCACAAAAGTTGATGCCATTTTACTGAATGAAAAAGAATGTATTATGAAAATAAACATCCATCTGGTTTCCTAATAATAAATATAAAGACTTGGTTATTTTAACATACTGCAACACAGGAAGTATTACTGTAATGTTGACTTTATCAATCAGTAGTTTTTAAATCTCTCTCTCCTCATTGAGGTTTGAATCTTCTACCTTGTCAGCTGTCCAACAACTTTTAAGAGGGTCTTATTTTCCTGCTTTAATTGCTCATTTTCATCCTCTATATCATCTAGGTCCTTTGGGGAAAAAAATAAAAACATTTGTCAGGATGCAAAAGATCAGTACATGAAACCAAGAGATTATAGGGCAAAGACAGAGGAAGAGTTAGTTTCACAGCATCTATATTTAAAAGGGCTAATGAAGCAAAGCAAAAATGGCTAAAAATTCACATATTTCCAATGCTACTGTCATGACAAAACATTCATTTCACATTCCCAGGTGACAAGCTTCTTTTCAAAATAAATATATAATCAAAAACTGACTGTGTCAGGAGATTAATAATAAGAAGCCACTTGGCACGTGCCCATGTTACTTCATATTTGCAAAATACAGGGGCTTTCGCGCACCACAGTGCACTAGTAGCCTACTGACATACACACACACAGTTTATTAGCATAGGACAGCATATTAAATTTTACGTATTTTTTTAAAATACAAGTTTGTTGTCAGAGGCTTATGAAAAGTAAGTTAGCACACTTTCAATTCTCATTTTCTATTTGAAAAAATAGTTGAAAAGCCATATCTTGCCCTTGTCAGAGTTCTGATTATAGCTAGATGGCTTGAAAATTAGAAGTCCAATTTATTTTTTTCAACAGAAGGCGAGGGTAAGGGGACCAGAGAACAGCAGGGTTAATAAAAAAAAAGGGGCATCCTATTTCTCTGCTTCCGTCTTTCCTTCCCTCTTCACCCAATATTCTGCCTGCCATTCCCCCCATCTCTCTCGCCAGCTTGCCTCTTCTTCCTCCTTTGCTTCTTCACTTCTGCTCCCACAGTGAAGTTTAACTGAAAGGCAGCACAGCTGCTATGGTCGGCAGTGCCGTAGAAGAAGGGAAAAGAAGAGAAGTGGAAGGAGAAGGGGAAAAGGTAGAAAAGTAGCCCGGTGAGAGGTAAAAAGAGGTGGATGGTGGAAGTTTGGAGGAGAAAAACCAGAGATGGGGAATTAGGGTTTCCGCTTCCTTTTCAATGAAATCCCCACAATAGTTATGTCAGATGGGAGGGGGAGGGGAAAAAAGTGGTGAAAGATTATCCACTCCCCCATTCCCTTAATTTTGAAACACACACTTAACAAAATGATCATATGAATTTGCCTGTTCCTTTTGGTGGGGGCATCCCAGAAGTGCACCTTTGAGCGTAGGTGCTTAGCTGTGCCATCAGTATAAAGCTCCAGCCTGCCAACCAAAACATGGCTTTGGCAATCAGTGCTCAAAGCCACACTGCAGTACCTTTGCAGTTACTCTTTTGTCCTATGTAGCATGCAATACAGAGATTAGCAGCAGAACATCTTATGTGCCTAACAAAAATACAAACATTTTAGAGATGTTATATCAAAATACAGATGGCTTTCTGGAACAGATGATATTTAATTGTTCTGAAGACACAGATGAACCAAACATTTAATCATGATATATAAATCTGGTAATTTGTATTTAGAGGTAAAAACAGTGCATGAACACATAGCACCTTATTTTAACTAACCATTGTAGGCTTTGCTTTTTCTATTGCAAAGTCCATGTCAGCAACAGATGTAGTGGGAACAAACAGTTGTAAGGAATAATGAAACGGCACCTTTTCAATAAAATGGTTGAAGTGCAGCTTTCCGTAATCATAATTTTATGCTTATTTTTTAAGCTAACTCAGCCAATTATTTACTACAAGTAAATGGTAGATGACTCCATTACATCGAAACAACTGTTTAAAAGCCTTTGGACAAAAATATTTCAGAGTTATTCAAAAATTAGATAAAATATAAAAGACTTTGTGGAATGTTTATGCTACAAAAATAACATTCCAAAGATTACTGTAAGTATGGGCTACTTGAATACAATCCAGTAATAACAATTGACTGTAGTTTATATATCTAAAGAAATAATAATAATGGATGCATACATGTAAGTGACTTTTACCACTTTAGATTTAAAAAATTACATTATTAATTTAATACTGTTTATTATAAAAGAACTATAATGGCAGAGAAGTGTAGGCTTCAGATACCAAAATGACAGATGACTAAACAACTGATACTTTAATCAGAGTGCAAATGCTCTCTGAATATATTCTCTCCAAACACACATTTAACTACAGTGACTCCCCAGTGAGGTCACAGATGACCAACTCTAAACTACTCCAAAGTTGAACTAAGTCAACAAACAGTTTAATATCTTCAGATGCCTTTCCTTTCAGACAGCTGGGAACTTTATGTACACATTCTCCCTTTCTTTTAAAAGGTAGCGAAGTTCATCAAATAGCTCAACCATTGAACTGAGACAACTCCATTTATGGCACAAGGTTTTTGCAGGGTTCTCAATGCAAAGGGATCTCTTGTTCTAGAAGCTTCTCCGTAATCTGCTGCCTGGTTTTAGTAAAAATCTTTCAAGTAAAAAGTTATTTAACCTAATTTACTTAGAAGGGACACAACTTAAGAAGTTTTCTAGATTCGTTAAAAAAACAAGTTACAAAAGTGAAATTTACTTACCACCGACTAGAGTCCTTGAACAGCCTTTGTATACCCACACTAATGGGGGACACATCACTGGTGCAGCAGGACCAGCAGAAACCTCTAGAAGTGGTGCCTAGAAGTTGGAGTATGAGCCTATGCCTGTTGGCAGCTCTGAGTGTTCCGAGAGCTAGACTATAAAAGAGGGCATCATAACAGCTTCAGTTCTTTCCACCACAAATTGACCGCCTAGTAAATAGCAAAAGGTCTCTAAGGAAAAAGGGGAAGGTGGAGGAATAGCTTGAATGTCCAGAGGCATAATTAGAAGAACTCTATTTGTAAGGAACCTTCAGTACTTCTGTGAGTGGGCCTCTGCTAAATTCCCGTTAGTGGGAATGTATAAACAGTGCATCCTCTTTTCAGAAGAGTGGGATGAGGCTGACTAGCTAAGGAGTAATTGTAGAACTGATCTCCCAAATTGGGATTCTGAACCTAATGCCAGGTCCATTGCATAATGTTCTGTGAATGGGTGGATTGAGCTCTAAGAGGCAGTTCTAAAGATCTCAGCTATTATGTTATGCCTCAGATAAGCCATAGAGCCCACTCATCTAGTGCTAAGGCAACCTCTCAGTCCCTCTGGCACAGGGACATTAGCCTTCCCCAATACACAGCCTGATCCAATTGGTCAGGCATTAGGTTGTAGGGGCCTTTTACCAGAAAACACAAATGTAACCAGGGCCGGCTCCAGGCACCAGCCCAGCAAGCAGGTGCTTGGGGTGGCCAAGGGAGAGGGGCAGCACACCGGGCTCTTTGGCGGTGGGTCCCTCACTCCCTCTCGGAGCGAAGGACAAGCCGCTGAAAACGGAAGCTGCAGCGGTAGTGTGCAGATCGCGATCGCAGCTGCTTTTTTTTTTTTTTTTTGGCGCTGCTTGGGGCAGCAAAAACCCTGGAGCCGGCCCTGAATGTAACCTCAGCAACCTTCTATACTCTTTTGACTTACATATATGAAAGGCTACAATCCGCAACCTCACCTCCTGGGGATATGAGCGTGGTTTTGGAAGAAATACTATTAGATTCAAGGTTTGGTTAAGATGAAAGCCAGTTACCACCTTGGTGCATAAATTTAGTTGCCTCTGAAAGAACTATTTTGTCCTCATGGGAGCCCATAAAGGGTGGGGTCAGCAATGAGCATTTGCAGTTCAGAAACTCACAGCTGATGTCATGTCTAAGATAAAGATGGTCTTGATGACGAGATGGGAAAGGGAACATTTTTCCCTGGGTTCAAAGGAGAATGCATCACTGAGTGTCACACCTCGCTGAATCCTTTAGTGATTATTCATGCTAGTCTCGCTGATTCCTGCTCATGAGGCCAGCAAGCATGTTGTCCTTTCCTACCAGATGGGCAGCCACAGGATAAGAGAGAGAGGCAATGCATCACTGTCATAGGATATTGCTTCCCTTCACTGCTGGGTGGAGGGAATCCTTCCTTCCCCTTTTTATTGACATAAAACATTGTTATGGTATTGTGGGTGACTATTTGCACCACAGGTGACAGATTGAAAAGGTCCCTGCAGAATTATAAGTGGCTAACTTAGTAATGGCAACCTCACTGGGGATGATTTGTTGGTTAAAAAAAAAAAAAAAGAGTCTGAAGGGGGCCTACGGACTTGGAAACAGAAACTTGAGAAGTTTTCACTCCCATATCTGCAGTCCTAACTTTTGCCCTGGAACCACGATGAAATGTCTCTCTCTTAGGAAAGGAAGCCATCCCTATGTATCTGTTTTATGCTTCTGTCCTTCTGTCCCTTGTGTGTAAGGGTCAAAGAGAGAGAACTGAGTCCCAATTGCAATCAGGGCCGCCTTTAGGCCGATTCCCCGGAATCGGGCCCCACGCTTAAAAGGGCCCCGCGCCTTAGGCGCCTTTTTAATTTTTTTTACTCACCCGGCAGCAGTCCGCTCCGGGTCTTTGGCGGCAGGGGGGGTCCTTCAGTGCTGCGGAAGACGTGGAGCGGACCCCCTGCCGAAGTGCCCCCAAAGACCCAGACCGCCGCCGGGTATTCGAATCGGCCCCACAGGTCCTAAAGCTGGCCCTGGTTGCAATTCTCCCTCATCCGGATTCAATACCAGGTTTGAGGGCCATTCATGGCCTGGGACCTTAACTGAAATGGGAGCCATGGATCGGCAATGGCCATCAACTGGGGCGCTGGGAAAGACTGATTCCCTATACTCTGAAGGAACTGCTGAAGCTTTCAAACAAGGCTTGGTCAATAGAATGAGCCAGTAAGTGGAGGTGGTCAGATTCATACGTGATGGATCCATGACTATTAACACCTTTAGGCTTAGGTCTACACCCAGAAGCCAACATCTTAACAGGCCAGTTCCTTTCTAGCAGTCGGATATGCATGTCATAAGATCCTTATCAGCTGAATCTTTAAATATGGCTCCATGTATGGAGACAGATAACCTGAGAAGCAATTTGGCCAGGTCTCTTAGTCCTTAGGAAGGGCATTAGGACCTGAGGAACACCTCTCGAAACTTAAAACATTCAAGGAACCAGGAGTATCTAAAGCAAACATCTTTCCCATTAGAGCCTCTAGTAGGAAGACTGCCTACAACCAGTTCTGTAGCTCCTTTCTAGCCTTTTGGGTGAAAGTCTTGCAGACAGACCACCTAGGTGCGGGATAACATTCCCACAGAAAGTTCAGACAGTCTCTGGGTATCTGAAACCAGGAAGGTGGCAGGAGTAGAGGGGCACCTCTCAAACTTTGGTCTCTTAGCTTTGGAATCTACCCTCATGAGTATGGGAATGTGCAATAGGTGGCAGAAGATCCCTAAAGGCCCAAAATATTCCTAAAAACTATCTAAATTACCGATACTCACTGGAACTAAAGTTTTATTTAAACTACAATAAATGTGTAAGAAAAGTATTTGAAAACCAAGTTTCCAGAGAATTGAGTCAAAGTGTCAGCAGAGAGGATCAGGAGCCTCATTATTGTGATTGGAAGGAACTAAAATGGTTAAGCCCGGCCCTACCCATTTTTATAGCCTCTCAGAACATTCAGAGCAGCAAGGGGGAACATGCAGGCACTGTAGTGGGCATTGCGTCTAGACGTTTCCTCTGGTCCAGTTGTAACCCTGGCACTTTACTGGGAATGGGCATAGGCCACTTCAAGAAAGAAGTCTATTAAATCTTAGAGATGGAAGAATTTGGAAGCTTTTCTCATCCTTGTGTAATACATGTACTTACTCTGTTTAATAAATCAATTTCTTCCTTCAATTTCCCAATCTGTTCCTCTTTGTCCTGTGTCATCCTCAATAATCTTACATTTTCTTGCCTCTCCTTGGCTAGTTCCTGTTAAAGACACAAATTAACAGTCTCAAATTGAATGTTCTTCCAGCACTCCTAAAAATTAAATTTGAAAAAGGACAGTTTTAATATACTGTAATTAGGAAAATTTTGCTTCTTACCTGAAATTTCCTTTCTTCAGATAGCTAGGCCCACAAATCCTGCAGTGTGTCTTCAAGCCCTTGTAGTTCAAGGAGGCCAAGCAGACCTGTTCTGCCCCTGAAGAGCCCACCAGTGCGATGACCTCCAAAGCTGAGCTTTTAACTGATTAATTTCTAACTTAAGCCCTGATCCTATAGTGAGTTCTGAAACAGTGCCCAAATTGGATATTAAAATAAAAATATCAACTCCTAAAGTAATCACACTGGTGGGCTTTTCAGAGGCAGAATATTGCTCCGATGTATGACTAAGGTCTATTTGGCCTCCTTGACCTATAAGAGCCTGAAGACCCACCCATGGGCCTGAATACAAAGGTGTATGAAACATTTGTCATACATGAGGCTTCAGTTACTGAAGAAGTTATTCAAACTCCTCCCCCATCTCTTGCTATCCTTTTGGTAGTTTGACTGGTTTGGGAGGAAGCCAGTTTTGGAAGGGAGAGATTACAAGGCAATTTCAGTTAACTCAAGGATTCCGTGATTCCTAAAAATATTATATATATATATAAATATAAATAAAGGTTTCCTGGTGTTTTACTCCCATCCTTTTTAGGAGGAAGATCTCCCCCAAACAATATTTTTATTTAGCAACTTTCATCTACAAGGATTCAAGAGTATTTGGTAGGTTATATTACAAGGATCACTTCAGAGGGAGCACGGAACCTCAGGAATATAACAGATCAATGGCTCAGGAAAACATCTGTATGGGATTAGGATTTAGGTTATGTTTCAGTGCCTGAGAGGAAAACAGGAGGTGGTTGGTTCTCTGATCAAATCACCTTTAGCCTTGGTATTATTTCCTGGTTGGGCAAATGGCAATTTAGTATTTGTAATAATACAAATTTCACATTCTTCTCAGACAATCTGATTCTGTATGCATATTGGTATTCACAAGAAATTATTGCGACTTTTTATTAAAAATTTAGGACCATTGCTTAATATTTTTGTAACACTGACCACCCCCCAGTCATCATCAGCGATCAAACCTGGGACCTCTTGAGCTTATTGCATGAACCTCTACTGCCTGAGCTAAAACACACATCTCTTAGCCAAGACTGTAGCAGGCTCATCAATCTCTACCTGGCCAAGCCACCACTAGAGAGGGAAAGAGTTCCACACCGAGTTGGCATGGCACTAGTATCTCCTCATGGAATTTATAAAGTATTTTATTTTGAAACTAACATTGGGCATAAGTTAAATTTGTATTTACCCTTTCAAGTTCTTCAATCCTCTTCTCCAAAGCACTGCTTGGTACAGAATTCCCAGAAGAATTTGCATCCCTGCTGTATCGGCTATATCCTGTCCTGTCTGTTCGGGAATATCGATTTGGACCATCATCTTCAGGTGCATTAGTTGCACTGTGAAGTAAAGATTAAACTTTATTAATATGCCTAGTGTAAGAAATAGGTTTGAGTAAATATTTCCTGTGTCCCTTATATTTTTCTCCTAGTGCCAATACATTCATGTAAAATTGACTTATTCATATTGTAAGTGACCACTACTTCAAGACAACATGGATAAAACTTAATTTTCTTACCTGTAATTTTGTCTTCTCTGAGAAACAAAATCAGTTGCTCGGTCAGACCTGCAATTTCTGGGTTTTTCTGTCTCTAACTGGATTTTCTTTTCTTGTCTCTAAGACAGGACAGCGGTACCTGTTTCCCAATACCCCAAATCTGCCTCTCATTGATCTATATAGAACTGCACAGCTGTTGCTCCAAAGTCCCTGAGTTTCTAGGAACTCAGGTTAATTCCTTCAAGGGGTGCATGGGATCCAGGAGGAGGGTGGGAGAACAAGTATTTATATCCCTTGGCAGGCACATAGTATTTTTCTCTGCCAATCTGAGGTGGGAGGAAGAGAAAATGGATCTGCCATAGGGACCTGACAGGATCCATAATGGTCCTGTTGAGGGGTAGGGTCCTCTTTTATATGTGCTCTTAGTTGTCTCTTTCCAAGCTAAAAATTCCCAGTCTTTTTAATCTCACCTCATATGGAATCATTTTTGACCCAGACCCAGAATCATTTTTGTTGTTCTTCTCTGTATCTTTTCCAATTCTAATATATCTTTTTTGAGGTGGGATGACCAGAACTGCAGGCAGTATTCAAGGTGTGGGTGTACCATTACTTTATATAGCAGCATTGTTATATTTACTGGATTATCTATCCCAGCGGTTCTCAAACTGTGGGTCGGGACCCCAAAGTGGGTCACAACCCGTTTTAATGGGGTTGCCAGGGCTGGCGTTAGACTTGCTGGGGCCCAGGGCCAAAGCCCAAGCCCAAGCCCAACCGCCCGGGACTCGGACACTCTGACCTTGGCTTCAGCTCCTGGCGGTGAGGCTCAGGCTTCAGCTTCAGCCCTGAATGACAGGGCTCGGACTATAGCCCTCCCCCCGGGGCTAAAACCCTTGGGCTTTGACTTTGCCACACCCGTCTGGGGTGGCGGGGCTTGAGCTTTGCCCCCCCCCCCACGCCCGGGTTGGTGGGGCTTGGGCTTTGCCCCCCAACACACACACACAGGGGGCAGTGGGGCTCGGGCAGGCTCAGATTTCAGCCTCCTCTCTCGGGGTCATGTAGTAATTTTTGTTGCCAGAAGGGGGGTCGCAGTCCAATGAAGTTTGAGAACCCCTGGTCTATCCCTTTCCTAATTGTTTAACATTCTGTTAGCTTTTTTGACTGCTGTCGCACATTGAGCAGATGTATGCAGAGAATTATCCACAGTGACTCCACTGTCTCTTTCTTGAGCAGTAACAGCTAATTTAGACCCCATCACTCCCTATGTATAGTTGGGATTATGTTTTCAATGTGCGCTGCTTTGCATTTATCAACATTGAATTTCATCTGCCATTGTTGCCCAGTCATCCAGTTTTGAGAGATCACTTTGTAATTCTTCATGGTTCTTTGAACTTCTATATACTGACTAATTCTGTATTATCTGCAAATTTTGCCACCTCACTGCTTATGCCTTTTTCCAGATCATTTATGAAAATATTGAACAGCATTGGTCCCAAAAAGAATCCCTGGGGGACACCACTATGAGAGAACCTTCCTTCTTATCCCATGAGTGCTTATTTTGCTTAAGAACCTTTGGTGAGGGACCTGGGCAAAGGCTTTCTGAAAGTCTAAGTACACTGTATCCACTGGATCCCCTTGTCCATGTTTACTGACCTCCTCAAAGAATTCTAATAAATCGGTGAAGCATGATTTCCCTTTACAAAAGCCATGTTGACTCTTCCCCGACAAATCACATTCATCTCTCTGTCTGATAATTCTGTTCTTTACTATAGTTTCAATCAATCTGCCTGGTACTGAAGTTAGGCTTACTGGCCTATAATCACCAGGATTGACTCTCCAGCCTTTTAAAAAAAAAATTGGCATTATATTAGCTACTGTCCAGTCATCTGATACAGAGGCTGATTTAAGCAATAGGTTACATACCACAATCAGTAGTTGAGCAATTTAATATCAGGTCCTGGTGACTTATTGCTGTTAAATTTATCAATTTGTTCCAAAACCTCCTCTATTGACCCTTCAATCTAGGGCAGTTCCTCAGATTTGTCACCTAAAAAGACTGACTCAGGTGTGGGAATCTTCTTAACATCCTCTGCACTGAAGACCAAAGCAAAGAATTCATTTAGCTTCTCCACAATAGCTGTATCTTCCTTAAGTGCTCCTTTAGCACCTTAGATCATCGATTGGCCCCACTGATTATTTGGCAGGCTTCCTGCTTCTAATGTACTTAATTCATTTGCTGTTAGTTTTTGAGTGTTTTGCTAGCTGCTCTTCAAATTCTTTTTTGGCCTGCCTAATTATACTTTTACACTTCATTTGCCAGAATTTATGTTCCTTTCTGTTTTCCTCAGTAGGATCTGACTTACAATTTTTAAAGAATGCCTTTTTGCCCCTAACTGCTTCCTTTACTTCATTGTTTAGCCATGGTGGCACTTTTTTGGTTCTCTGACTGTATTTTCTGATTTGAGGTATACATTTAATTTGAACCTCTATAGCAGTGTTTTAAAAATATTTTCCATGCAGTTTACAGGCATTTCACTTTTGTGACTAACAATTTCCATTTAACTCACTTCTTCATTTTTGTGTAGTTCCCCTTTCTGAAGTTAAATGCCACTGTGGTCAGCTTCTTTGGTGTTTTTCCTCCCACAAGGACATGAAATTTAATTATACTATGGTCACTATTACTGAGCAGTTCAACTATATTAACCTCTTGGATCAGATCCTGTGCTCCACTTAGGATTAAATCAAGAATTGCCTCTCCCTTTGTGGGTTCCAAGAAGCAGTCATTAATGGTGTCTAGAAACTTTATCTCTGCATTATATCCTGAGATGACATGTACCCAGTTAATGTGCGGATAGCTGAAATATTATTATTGAGTTTTCTTTTTTTATAGCCTCTCTAATCTCTCAGAGCATTTCACAATAACCATCCTGGTAAAGTGGTTGGTAGTATATTCCTATGCCTATATTCTTATATTCCCATATAAGAATATAGCAGTGTGTATATAATATAGTACATTATAAGTGTGGGTGTATATTTAAGTCTATAGCAGTTGCTTCACAAGTGTACCTGGCTTTGGCTTTAAATCAAACAGTTTTAAGCTGGAATCAGTTGAAAATAAAGATGTGTAAACTTCTGTGCTATTCCACTATCAGATTTGCAAGTGTATATGAAAATGAAAGAACAGACCCCAACCTCAGTCCAAGCACAGTATTTGTTAGTCTACATGGAGTATACAATTTTCACTCCAAATCAATTCTTTAACTTTTTTAGTTTGTTCTATTGGGGGGGGGGGGGAAACGCTCTTCTGAAAGCATTTTATTAGCCAATGTGTAACAAAATTCCTGATACCCAGTTTAAAAATCTTTAATAGTGTTAAAAGAAAATGTCAAAGTCTTCTGAAATACCAATATTAAAAAACCCCTCTATTTAAAAGCCAAGCAAGGTGGTTTTACTTTAAAAAGGAGGGTCTCACAAGAGTCATCATCAAAAACTAGAGTTTTCATAAATGCGTTTTAAGATGGGAAACTCATATCTCAACCTCATACTAGGAGCTTCTTCAAATTAAGATCAGTCACCTAATGAACTAAAGCACCGTGATAGACTCCTTAACAAATGGAAATTGTCAGAGCACAGATCCCCATTGAAACAAAACTCAAGGAGGAAGTACAACTACATTTTCAGTTATGATTATGAAATTTAGATAATATAAAATATGGCCAATTTTTAAAAGTTACACTGTGAAACATTTTCATATGGGAAATCTCTGATTCAAGACTGTCTCTCTTCAAGTTTGAATAAGGGGCAATATTAAATAACTCTGAAGTAGTCCATAGCTACGTCTCCTCAACCAGGACAGTCATCACCCACAATGCAGACCCTCAAGTAGAAGTTACTGTGAATAGTAAAATATATATAAAAATAAAAATATTTTTGGAAGTTTTCTACATTTTCAAATATATTGATTTCAATTACAACACAATACAGTGTACATTGCCCACTTTATTTTTTGATTATAAATATTTGCACTGAAAAAAGAAATAGTATTTTTCAATTCACCTAATACAAGTACTGTAGTGCATTCTCTTTATAATGAATGTTGAACTTACAAATATAGAATTATGTACAAAAAAACCTGCATTCAAAAAGAAAACAATGTAAAACTTTAGAGCCTACAAGTCCACTCAGTCCTACTTCTTGTTCTGCCAATTGCTCAGACAAAACAAGTTTATTTACATTTGTAGGAGATAAATGCTGCCTGTTTCTTGTTTACAGTGTCACGTGAAAGTGAGAACAGGCGTTTGCATGGCACTGTTGTAGCTAGTGTCGTAAGATATTTACATGCCACATGCACTAAAGATTCATATGTTCCTTCATGCTTCAACCACCATTCCAGGGGACATGCGTCCATACTGATGATGGGTTCTGCTTGATAACCATCCAAAGCAGTGTAGACCAATGCATGTTCATTTTCATTACCATGAGTCAGATGCCACCAGCAAAAGGTTGATTTTCTTTTTTGGTGGTTTGGGTTCTGTAGTTTCCACAAAGTGTTGCTCTTTTAAGACTTCTAAAAGCATGCTCCACACCTCCACCCTCTCAGATTTTGGAAGGCACTTCAGATTCTTAAACCTTGGGTCTAGTGCTGTAGCTATGTTTAGAAATTTCACATTGGTACCTTCTTTGCATTTTGTCAAATTTGCAGTGAAAGTATTCTTAAAATGAACAAGATGTGCTGGGTCATCATACAAGACAGCTATAACATGAAATATATGGCAGAATGCGGGTAAAACAGAGCAGGAGACAAACAATTCTCCCCCATGGAGTTCAGTCACAAATTTAATTAATGCATTATTTTAACAAGCGTCATCAGCATGGAAGCATGTCCTCTGGAATGATGGCCGAAGCATGAAGAGGCATATGAATCTTTAGCGCATCTGGCATATATGTTTTGTTTTTGAGTGCAGTTATGTAACAAAAAACCCTACATTTGTAAGTTGCACTTTCATGATAAAGAGATTGCACTACAGTACTTAGTATTTTTCAATTCACCTCATACATTTCTTTTGTTTAGCATTTTTACAGTGCAAATATTTGTAACAAAAAATAATAAAGTAAGCACTGTACACTTTGTATTGTGTTGTAACTGAAATAGATGTATTTGAAAATGCAGAAAAACATCCAAAATATTTAATAAATTTCAGTTGGTATTCTATTGTTTAACAGTGTGATTAATTGGGATTAATTTTTTTTTTGAGTTAATCGCATGACTTAACTGCGATTAATCGACAGCCCTAATATATACACCTCTACCCCAATATAACGCTGTCCTTGGGGGCCAAAAAATCTTACCGCGTTATAGGTGAAACTGCGTTAGATCGAACTTGCTTTGATCCACCAGAGCACGCAGCCCCGCCCCCCCCGGCGTGCTGCTTTACTGCATTATATCCGAATTTGTGTTATATCGGGTCGCATTATATTGGGGTAGAGGTGTATGTGTGTGTGTAAATAAAAAACCATACACTGAAGAAAGAAAATATTTTGTGATTGGATGGAAGAGTAAATGATATTATATATCTATCACCCCACACACAATCTCAACTGCCAAAGAAGGGCAGCAAAACCTAGTTGGAACCATCTTCCAACAAGAGAATTGCAAATCATAAATCATGGGACTGAAATGAGCATGTGATGCAGGGAACCTAGGATGCGTAAGCAAAGTACCACCACTGTACCATATATTATTTCATTTAAAAACACTTAGAGTCTGTTTAAAATGCTCATTTAACAACCATGCATTTCATAATTTTAGAAAGCCCTTGACAATGTGCAAATCTAGATGGATAAAGTGCAAATTAAAAGCAGGCATAACTTGGCATGAGATGATCTTTTCATGGATATAAATATTGTTATGCTCCAGTATGTGTGAAGTTTCCAAGGCACACTGACAATTGTAAGGAATTTCCTAGCTTAATGTCATCACCATATTTAGCACTGTTTATTCTTCATTTAGAAGGTTTAAAAAAAAAAAAAAACAACATATTTCTAGGACCAGATATGCATGTTGCAACACAACAGAACAGAAATATTTTAGATTAACCCCATAAATCCTAGAATATTCGATTTTTAAAAAGATTTACTTTCTACTAGTCTACGCTCCGAGTGCCAGGAGGGACTCGGAACACTATAAAACTAACTTGCTTAATCTCTAATCTCATCACTCAACAGTAACCCTTTTGCCAAGACTGGAACAGTATGGACTTGCTTCAGTCAATCATCTTTGGTGGTGCTCTTATGTGAAATTTGGAAGAAAAACTAGAGAGAGGATTGTTTTCAGAGGTGGTGAAAAGGATACTTCAAGGGAAATAAGGTATTTTTAATTGGTAATGTTCTCTTCACATCCTTGCTTTAAAGGAAACCTTCTTGTATTTGACTAGGGTAGTGGAAGAGGAAGGGAGACTTAGACCCACCTCTCAACAGCCCCTACGAACCATAGCTGATGTCTATTCATTTAGCCTCAGTAGCAGAGAAGCCAGATAGGAACATCTTCATGAACAGGCAAGTAGAGCCAGGAGCATGGCCTGGCATGCTATAAAGAGAATTTTGAAGTGGCGTTGGAAGAAGAATCATGGAAGAGCTCATATATCAAAGAGGAATCAAATGACATTTTGCTGAAACAGAAAACTGATAGAATTTATTATGCCATCAATTATCTAATGGCCAGTTACTTTGATAGCTGCGCCCCACCAATAGCCACACATGATGCCCAGGAAAGTAGAGCAGCACTGAGGACCTCTTGAGATCTGGTGGACAGGAAGAAAACCTTTCACAGGGAGAGGAATTTCACAGTCCTATTGTGACTAATATTAGAAAATTTGTGGGAGGGTAGAAGAGTCCCTTTATCAGATAGAAATTAAATTATTTCCTGTCAATCCTATAGGCTTAATCCAAGGCAGTATACCAAGGGTGCAAGGCAATGTCTACCAGAAGCTCTAAATTCCTGCCCTTGCTATTTAAAAAGTGCTTGGTCACTGATAACACTGTCACTATGCAGGATATAATTATGAATAAAACACTTGATTTACTCTTGGTCTCATGAACTATATGAGGCTGCAGAATAATCTCAGCACATAATCTGCAGTTCATGGAATACAGATAGTGGCACCTAACCCTCCTTTGCAAACACGTCTTTCCTCAGAGGTCAACAAAATATGCAGACAACTTACAAAAGATGTAGTCTGTGATGGAATGCTCTGAAAGTGTAAGAAACAGCATCAGAATGTTTGGTACTTATGTTGTTCTCATGGAGGAGGTTGGCTGCTGTATCTGTAAAATGTAGATCAGCAGAACAATTTTGAATTTGGAAGGACTGAGGAGGACTGCTTCAGCACAGGAACAAAATCTCTGTCATTGCAAAGAACTGTCAATTTACTTCTCAGATCAATCTGTGGGAGCAGAGTGCAAGCAGAAGGGAAGAGATATATATCCTCTATTAACTGATTTTCACTCCATTTGGATTACTGAAGTTCTGGATGAGTTTAGGACATTCATTATAGCCAGCCACCAGTGAAATGAAGCTGCGTCTTTCATGACAGATTAAAAGACACACACTGGCCCCTTTCTATCTTTTGAGAGTTATTAAGGTACTTTTTCAGGAGGGCAAGCCACTGAATATGCTTACATAGAGGATAGTAGTTTAAACATTGTTTACTCAAGAAACAATCTTTGGACTTTAATAACCTTTCACATGATCATCCTGTCCTGAACTTCCTTTTTTGAGAAGATAATCAACAGGGTGATGTGCCAGTTCCAGCTAAACCAGTACTCCATTATTGTTTAATCTTATCAGTTTTAGTTCAGATGAGGGCATAGAACTGAGAGTGTATGGATGATTTACTTCTAGCAATGAACAAACAAACTGGCCATGCTGAGTACTAATCATCAGCAGCTTTTGATATTGAATATAAGGCATTGTTTACTTGCCTACAAGATTTTGTGGTATCATACAAAATAGCACCTTAGAAGGCTCCTGCTTCTCACAGAAAAAGAGGTTACCACAGCAGTTAGAGGCCGTGCAACTGGAACTAATTTCCTTGGTGTCCCACCCAAGTGAAAACATAACTTCTAGGGAACAATGCTGTGTTTGTTTTGTTTAGCATTGAATTAACTTTTGTGCATGTTTCAATACCTGCAGTTGAAAAGTCTTGTTGGCTTGGCAACAGGGAGTATAGTAATTGATATTATAATTTTTCAGAAAGAACATCTGACAGCTTAATTATAGCTGTAGCAAGACTTCTGTTCTTATATCAGAAGGCATATTTGGGCATTAAGTTGAGCAGATCATCATTCGGGTACCAGACTACAATGCTTGTATGATTCTTTAGCAAACGAGAATGGATTTCGTTGAACACACTAGTCACTGTTATGTTAATAAGGGGAAGAATCTGGCCCAAGTGATAAGATGTTTAATAAAACCCTTGTTACTGTTACAACATTAAATATTGAAGCACAGTCCAGAGTTTTTTGTAAAGTTATCGCTAGGTACCCCAATTGTAACTACTAAGGTGCCACAAGTACTCCTGTTCTTTTTACTATAATCAAAACCTTTTAACAAACATATGGGGGGGGGCAAATTCACACAAAAGAGTTAAAAAACAACAGGACAGATAGAAAAATACATTTTCTCTTTTTTTTTTTTTTTGTTTGCAACCAATAGGGCTGAGAAATTGTAGGCACAGCACTGTATTGTTAGCTACTTAAACCTGGCAAACTTATCAACCTCAGGATTTTTAAGGCATTACTTTGAGCTTGTCTCTAAGATCACAAGATCGCAACAGTATTGCAAGCAGGTGGATATGTCTTGGCTAGCTATGCTGAACTCTTACTAGATGGATGAGAAAAAAGAAAACACTGAGAAGGAAAAACAACACACTAAGGAGAGGGTAAAAGCAGGAACTTAAGCTCACATCCTAGGTGTTGTTCATGATTTAGCCAAAGCTAACGAAGGTGGTAATATAATCTGGTGCGCTCTCTCTCTGACTTGGCCTGGTCGAGACAAAAAGACCAGCGGTGTTATGCAACACCCTAATGTGGGTTCCAGCAGACAGAAGTGAGCACTGCTCCTTCCAATCCAGCTCCCCCACACACCTCATTGTCCTACTGGCTCTTTCAATTGCTCCCAAATAAGCAGCATCCACAAATGGTGCCATCTCATCGAAGTTACCCAATCAAACATACATTTTGGTTATTTAAACTATAAACATTTCCTTGTATTTCTAGAATGTTTCAGCTTTATGTTATGCCAACCCACGATGTTACAGGAGCCTTGACGACTCCTAATCAATTTTCTTAGCCAGAAACACGGCTATTTGGTTCCACCTTCTCTTTCTAGAATTTTTGCTTTCTTTTATACAGTATATATACAGGTTGGTTGGACTTTTGTTATGTTGGACAACTTAGCATGCAGAACTCTGCGCAACATCAGTAGGGGCTACAAGAGGATTAAGAGTGAAAAGATCAGAGTGCATGTGCCCACTCAACTTTCTTCTCTCCGACCCTGCAGAGGACTCTGATATCCCCATCCCATCTTAAAGAAACTCATGGTCTAGCACTATGGTAGCTGCCTCATCCCCAACATAAGACACCTTAATTGAGACTACAAGTCTGTTGTGAGGCCCAAACATAACAGTTAAGGGCAGTATTTCAAACCTCACAAAAATAAAGGGAATCCTGATGTTACGAAATATTTTTGTGGTTACATATTTTGGTTTAGTGAGACCCAGGAGCTGAAACTGATATGGGTGGAAGCTTTTAGTCACTGAAGTAATACATTTAGCAAGAAATTCTAAAAGGCTTTAACATTTCATCCATAGAACTTCCAATTAAGCTCTACTGATTTCTTACAACTTATTTAACATAAGGGTTTTAAAAATGCATTTCAGAGCACAACATACAATCTCTTGGAATTAGAGGGGGCAGTTTCTACCTGCTTCATCTCAGTGTTCAGTACTGTCAAATAAACAAAACCAAGAAGTTGGGCTTCTATTTTATTTGTAAACCATATTGTATCAATTTCCAGTATGGAATAAAACCTACCAGGTGAGCATACCCCACAAGAGTCACTAAGAGTGTGATAAATGAAAGGGGGCGGCGGGGGAGAACCCTTTTATGGCCACCCAGCCAGCCAGTTAGCTATAAAATCTCTCAGTAGTTGTTCTCTACTTGCTTTACCTGTTAAGGGTTAAAAAGTCTCCCGGCATAGGTAAAAGGAAGGGAGTGGGCACCTGACCAGAAAAGCCACTTTTTAAAAATCGGGGGGGGGGGGGGAATTCCCCTTTGTCTATCTATGTTGTTCTCCTGAAGAGCAGAGACAGAGCTGAAACTATGCTGTAAAAAGCTTTGGGCCAGGTATGAAAAACCATCAGATCATATCTAGAAGCTACTCATTTGAAACCCCAGATATGTAAGTAGATCAGGAAATGTCTAGGAAAATGCAATGAAATTTATCTCCTATTTCTTTATGGCTTGTGGACTCCTCTGTGCTAACCCCCAAATGCTTTTGTTTTGCTTGTAACCATTAAGCTGGACCTCAAGAGAGCTATCTTGATGCTTAATCCTTGTAATTGTTTTTTTTTAATCTAGCAAAAAGCCTCAATTCCAAATGTATTTTCTTTCTTTTTGTTTTTAATAAAATTTACCTTTCTTAAGAACAGGATTTGATTTTTGAGTCCTAATAGGCTTGTGCCTATGTTGTTTAATTAGCTGGTGGCAACAGCGGATTTCCTTTTTTTCCTTTCTCAGCTCTTCCCGGAGGAGGGGGTGAAAGGGCTTGAGGGTACCCCACAGGAAGAAATTCCCAAATGCACCTTCCTGGGTTCTCAAAGGGGGGTTTTTTTGCACTTGGGTGGTGGCAGCATCTACCAATCCAAGGTCAGAAGAAAGCTGTAACCTTGGGAGTTTAATACAAGCCTGGAGTGGCAAGTATTAATTTTTAGAATCCTTGTGGGCCCCCACCTTCTCCACTCGAAGTGCCAGAGTGGGGAACCAGCCTTGACAAAGAGGTTCTCATCTGACTCTTATTGTAAATTGATCCAGCCAAGTCTGTCTGATCCATGAACCATTGCAAAACCTTTGAGTTATTCTTAAACCCTGATTTGCAAGTTTGTTGTTTTCTTAAATTAAGACTTTAAGACATTTTAAAAACACTTGATCATAGAAGCCAAATAGCTCCAGAGCTAGTAAATGGAATTGAAAATGAGCTGTTAAAGTGAACCGTATCTGTATTTTCTTTTTTCCAACTCTTTTGTGTTTAAATTCCTTGCCATGATTGTTACATTTTCAACTGAATTTCTGATAACAAAAAAGTTGATTCCTGTGGATATGTACTCTATGATCAAACATTCAAATAAAGTCAGCCTGATTGTGTCATTTCACCATGAAACCATCAATTATACATTCAAATAAATTAGTTTCTTAGGCCAGGTGATATAATCACAACCCACTCAGAAAAATCAAAGTTACTTCAAGGGGATGCATGCCTGACTCCCAAAAAATGAGTGCCCACATAGCGACTTGGGGACTGTAAAAATCCAGGGGTTTGACAGCTTGCAATGAGTAAAATGACGCACACAGGTCTGGGTTAGGGTATAACTGAAGACATTTGGAAGATGAGGAAGTGGGATTTTGTCACAGGAGAGCATTTATATGAATGTTTTGTATAAGCAAAGCATTGAGAAAGTATTCATTCCCTTTTTTAGGCCTTTCATACCCCATAGTGTTAGCAGTAGCTTTCCTCCCACTGACTACTAGATGATTGAAGGCAAAGCAGATTTTTTGATCTGGCTGGTGTTTAAGACTGTATACTGAGTCTCTTTCAAAGATATAAAATATTAAATTTATTTTAAAGCAAAATACTTAATCATGTTATAAAGTAAATATTTGTAACGGAGCCTTTAATTATTGGCAACAAGTGAAGTGACACCTTAAATCAGTGGTTCTTAACCTGGGGTGCATGCACCCCCTGGGGGTGCGAGATGCCTTTTCTGGGGGTACAAGACATGCCAGATCTTTTTTAGAAGGTAAATCATAGAAAACACAAATTAAGCACAGGAACGTAAGTACAACTACTTGGTTTCATCAAACCTATGTATTTATTAACATTATACATTTTAACAATTACTGTAATATTACTGTACAACTACTGTAATATACAAAAAATATCTAGGTTTAAGGAGTGTGAGAACATATTTTGATTTTTGATAAGGGGTGCGCGAACATATTTTGAGAACCAAAGGGGTGCAGGCTGCAGTAAAGGTTAAAAACCGCTGCCTTAAATTCTACTACTCCTCAGATAAAATTCTCTGTGGGAGGGTCAGTTTGAGGGACCTCAAAGTTCAAGGAAGAAAATTATCAGAAAGTTTCTCCTTTTTGATTTTTGAACCTTAAGATTGTGAGATAAGAAGACCAAAAAGGGAAAGACTGTCTCTGTACTGAAAATGCTTCCTGTGGTAGCAGAATGGCAGATACTTGCAATGTTGAAGGGTTTTTGATTAGAGGCAATCCAGAGGCAGGGTCCCGCAATTGTAAACTAAGATCTGCATACTGAACTTTCATTGTCCCATCATTAGTGAGGCAGACTCAGTTTGTCTGGTCAAGCCATGACAGTTGTCAAGAAGCAGGATGCTTCCTGTCCACAAGGTCTCAAGACAAAACCTTCTCTATCGATAAAATGTGTGTTTAACTAGGAGAAGGGAATCTGCATCCACATCAGGCTTGTACGCTGACAGGAAATAAAACCTGGAGTACTGGTTGGCCTTCTAACCTACTGAGGAGCTCCAGTTCCACTGGCCCTGAAAGCAGGGAGCTTGTCTCTACTGTGCTCTCAATGAGTCTTCTCTGCTGGGCCCAGGTAGTGTGGATGAGGAAACTGACGGTTTGAATTCAAAGTGAACAAGAGACCAGGGTGGGAGGCTATGGACGACAACTCCATTCATTATTCTTTGAGAAAATGAATAGCCAGGAACAAGGAAAGGCTGTAGCAATGGGAAGTATTCACAGACCACATATACAAGTACTAAGAGCTTGAACACCACCCACTTATGTCGGTATAACTTGCATGGCTTAAGGGGTGTGAATAAGCCAGCCCCTGGAGTGCCATAAATTACACTGACCTAAGTGCCAGTGTTGACAGCACTATGTCAGCAGGAGAGCTTCTCACAGAAGGGGTTATATTATGCTGACAGGAGAGCTCTCTTCTATCAACATAGAGCATCTTCACCAGACGCACTACAGCAGCACAGTGTCATCAGTTCAGCTGTGCCGCTGTACCGCTTCTAGTGAAGACTAGCCCTAAGACTACCGAGGATGTAGAATATCAGCCACAGACATAAAAGGATGAATGAACAATTCTGTGGGGTAGAATGACACTCCACACTACTAGAGATACTAAGGGTTGGTTACAACTATTCTAATACAATAGCCTATGAAGACAGAAAATAAATTTGGTAGAGAGAACAAAAAGATTATCTTAATGTAATCAGGAAAAACCAAAGGTATGGCAAAGTAGCTTTTGAATAATGGACATTAAAAAGGGAACATTCTTTGGTTGAGTTTAAAACAAAAATCTATTGACACGTTTTGTTTTAGCTGACATGTCCACAGATTCTCAGTAATACTTCCTAATAAACTGACTGAAACTGAGTAGTAAAGGATGGCTGTATCTATATTACTGCTAGGTTGCCAAAAATTACAAGTTATTGGAATTTTATACTCTTTCACCACTGTACCAAACAAACTACTGCAGCACTATTCTTCTCTGAAGTTCCAAGATTAGGACCACAAGACTCTTGGTTCAAAGGCTACAAACAAGACATTAACAAATAAATAGAGAACAGGATGTTGGGCATATCTATCTCTAGTGGCAGGTATAGAATCATAGAATATCAGGGTTGGAAGGGACCTCAGGAGGTCATCTAGTCCAACCCCCTGCTCAAAGGAGGACCAATTCCCAACTAAATCAGCCCAAACAGGGCTTTGTCAAGCCTGACCTTAAAAACCTCTAAGGAAGGAGATTCCACCATCTCTCTAGGTAACCCATTCCAGTGCTTCACCACCCTAGTGAAAAAGTTTTTCCTAATATCCAACCTAACCCCTCCCCCGCAACTTGAGACCATTACTCCTTGTTCTGTCATCTGGTACCACTGAGAACAGTCTAGATCCATCCTCTTTGGAACTCCCTTTTAGGTAGTTGAAAGCAGCTATCAAATCCCTCCTCATTCTTCTCTTCTGCAGACTAAGCAATCCCCGTTCCCTCAGCCTCTCCTCATAAGTCATGTGCTCCAGCCCCCTAATCATTTTTGTTGCCCTCCACTGGACTCTTTCCAATTTTTTCACATCCTTCTTTGTAGTGTGGGTCCCAAAACTGGACACAGTACTCCAGAGGAGGCCTCACCAATGTCGAATAGAGGGGAATGATCACATCCCTCGATCTGCTGGCAATGCCCCTACTTATACAGCCCAAAATGCCATTAGCCTTCTTGGCAACAAGGGCTCACTGTTGACTCATATCCAGCTTCTCATCCACTGTAACCCCTAGGTCCTTTTCTGCAGAACTGCTGCCTAGCCATTCAGTCCCTCGTCTGTAACAGTGAATGGGATTCTTCCGTCCTACATGCAAGTGCAGTATGTTGGTGAATAGGACAGTACCAAATCAGCCCAAGGACAACTGTCCCCCAAACCAGAGGAGTGATTTCACATGCAAGACTGAGACAAACAGGTGGCTCCTATGTTACTTCAGACAACAGCCAACTTACCTGCTTTGGTGGAGAATGCTATGGAGAGCACCAACTCCAGTAAAGTCTGACAAAATGCTGGCTTAGTTGGTTAAAAAATGGCAAAATAATAAAAGAACTATTAAGAGATGGTTACATCTCTTACTCAGGTCCTGTGATTAAATACTGGCCCAAAAATCAAGTCATGGTATTTACAGCAGAGGGAGTAAGGCCCTACTGTTGACAAATATTCCAAATGTTTAATCAACTTCACTTCACTTTAGACAGGTTCACAATATGCAATAATATTTTTAGAAACTAAGTCCCTTACCTTTTATATCTGCTTGAAACTGTCCTAGAGGATTCCTACAAGAAATTGAAAAAACAAAAGGAAAATATAATTTCATGCTTTTCATTAAATACACTAATGCTTTTATGAACACTCAACCATCTCATATACAAGCAATTTACAAATAATTAAAAATTAGACTTGCAATTTCAGATCAACATAAACATCTAGCTTTTACATTATCCTGTCTATGACCTACTAGTCCAAAAGTAGCAGGTAGTAACTATAGGGTGGGGTGGGACAGGAGATAGGTGGGGAGAAGAAGAAAGGGCCCTACAGCAGAGGTAGAGCCAAAATTCTGATGAGAAATCCAGATCGCTGCCTCATCCATGTGCTGCAAAATCCAGATCCCGGCCCTACTCAGATGTTAAGGGGCAGGGTCCGAGATTTCTATAAGGACATGCTTTCTACATTCCAACTACATTTCAGCCTTTAGTTAGTAGGAGTCACATAAATTTGAAGACCCTTCCAGAATGTTCTGGCTACCGAAAGTGTAGGTAGATGTCTCTCCATTATTCTACCCTTCCTTATCAAAACACCAATGTCTGTTTCTACTGTTGCTCCTCGGTTTGTTAAAGGACAGCTGAGTGAAACTGCTACGATTCTTTAGGGCCACTGCTGAACGACAAAAGTAAAACTGTCCAGTGTTTTAATTTCACTATGTAACTGCTGAGCAGCAACACTGAAGTATTCTGTCTGCAGACTCAGTAAGACAGTACTGTGTTCATTTGCATTCAGTTAATTTTGCAAACATGATCTTCACATATTTCTAGACAGTAGTTCAAATGTTGCAAAAATGGATGTTTGAACTTCGAACTTGACAGAATCAGCTTTGTACTCATCACTGGTTCGTGGATTTATTTTACTTTTTTTAAAAAAAATCTACTTTTCTGAATACAAGCCATGAACATATTTGCTTTTTTCACTGCTGCTATGCAATGGATGCAGGTTTTTACTAAGTGGTCTACAATGTTGCCTAGGCCTGTTTTTCTTTAGAGTTACAGTTAAATTTAGAACTTGTCAATATAACAGCTTTCTATATCTCAAGCAGTCCAGGATTCAGTTTGCGTTTACTTATCAATTTTTTGAATTAACTGAGTTTCATTTTTCTTTAATGTTCATAGCATTCAGCTTAGAACCTTTATTTTGTATGACCTTGAAACCGTACCACTTGCAACCACACACTTCATATTGGCTATTTTTAACTAATATTTTGGTCCATCAACCACAGCTGGGAAACCTCCAGCACAGAGATGCATCCTCTGGGTGGTGAATGGGTGTAGCCAACTTGGTGAAACCTAGAAGATTGCAATGAATATTACAGAATAAGGTGCTGTGAACCAACAGTATGTAGGAGAAGGATGGCCAAACAAAAAATCCCAGACTGACCACATTATGATTAAAAGGCACAGATGCCACTTCTATGGACTAATATCCAACAGTGACCAAGTAGGACAGTAATAATGAACTTCTAGCAGGAAAAATTAAGTTTAAGTGGAAGAAAGATAGTGCAACTGGAGCCAAATTTGATTTTGATAAGTTAAAGGATCGCTCTGTGAGGGAGGAATACAAGGTAGCGCTTGCCGGGCATTTCAGGCTATTAATTTGCGATGATGAAGAAATCTCACTACAGACTGGATGGAAAATATTCAAGGATGCAATACAAAACAGCAAAGGAAGTTACTGGAATGCATAAGCAAACAAAAGCTGTACAAACAAGGAAACAAGAATATTACAGGAAAGGTGTAAACAAGCTAAGAATGCTGGGAAAGTGAAAGTAGTAAAAGCATTATGCAAAGTGGAGAAGTCAAAGGTTGGACAAGCAAAAGTTTTGGAAAGAAGATGCTCAAGAACTAGAGAAGGCATCAAGAAAACAAGGTGTAAACAATATACAAAAAGGTAAAATTATATGAAAACTCAGTCTAGTCAATGATGCAAGTGGTGAAGAAGGCTGCCAGTGAATGGACGACAAATGCCAAAGACTTGCTGGAAACCCGGAAGGAACATTTTGACAAAGTGCTGAACCCTGCATTTCACCCAGAAGCAAGCATTCTAGACATGCAAGATGAACCAGGCAGCTTGCAAGGCAGAATGGATATCAGCTCTGAACCACCATCAGATAAAGAAAGAGCAGTGAAGCAGGTAAATAGGAAAGCTACAGGAATAGACAACATAACAGCTGAACTGCTAAAAGCCAGTGCAACAAGTGTTATCAAAGCATAAGGGAAAAAAAACAAAACACAACAGGGGATATCTGAGCAAGAGGAGCTATTAGACAACTGGCTAACAGCAATAGCTGTACTAATCTTGAAGAAAGGAGATTCTGCCAATTCAAATAATTATAGATATATAATGCAGAAGAAAAACAGATGACATGGTGGCAAAGAAAATAACATAAGCACAACCAAGATCAGTTTGTCCTAGAGGCTGACCACCGGCTAAATGGCAGGATATTGTACACAGGGACACGAGCAGGCGGGGCTTAACAGAGGAACAAATCATGGACAGAAATGAATGGTGCTGCTGTACTGCTCCCCGTGTCTTCAAAGATGCTCTGGGATTAAAGCAAGACAGGTAGCTTATTGAATAACTATTCAGTGTTGCATTCTTTTTCTGTAATAATAAAGAAACTGAGCTACCCTGAATCATTTCCCCAGTTGTATTGGGTTTTGGGGGTTTTTTGGTAGAAAGATGTGCACTGAAACAGCAGAAATGAATATAGCATTTTGTACCCTGCTGATGGATCTTGGCCAAAAAATGACCATGCAATTTTTTTTATTATTATTATGCCAACTGGTAGGAATATCCTATGATTACCCACTTAAAGATGTTGAAAAACAAATTTACAACTGTTGTGTGTGCATTCAGAGAGTTTTACAGCTACCTGTTTCTCTTCAGGCTCTGTGTGGTTTTCCCGCCTCTCCTCCCCATCCCCAATGTGAGTAAGTGAAGCTCCAGTGAAAGCAGAATTCACCATTTCCCTTTATTATTAAAAAAATCATTTATCACTTTTCTATTCTGGCATTGTAGATAGGAAAATGGAAGACAAGCAGAGAGTCAAGAGGACTTTTTTTCTGTTACAGTACTTGTGATAAAATACATTATGTATATTAAGAAATAAAAATACTATATGCAAGGATATAATCACGTCAATACCTAGTGGCCATTCAAGATCAGAGGTTTAGAGGGGATCTACATGGAAAGGTAGGACATGTTCAATCTAGTGAAAAGATGGTTGAGGTTAAACACGGCAAGTCTACAAATATTTAATGAGATGTTCTAAAAAGAAGAGGAATCAATTATTCTTTTGGTCGAAGACCAAGCTGGTTGCAACAATAAAGAAAAATAGTTTAAAATTCAGGAAACACTTTAAGAAAAGTTAAGCAAGGGAAAAGGTGCCTAATGAGGCTGAACAATCATTATCGCGGATTATAGTAAAGAATGTAACAAGACACCCATCGATAATGATAATGATCTAAAGGTCTAAGTTTATCAATGAAGCGAAAGGTAAGAGATATTTTAGTTTCCACTCTTGTAAAGCCCTTTGCATCCTGGGTGTTAAGTGTGTAATGTCTTACATGTAGATACAGTACAAAAGTAAATTAGCCAGCGATGATAAAGAAAATTATGAGCTCGTTATGGAAAGATGCAAGCTAACTATTTTAACCTGACATCAAGTGTTAGCTATTTTACAATTCACAATGGCTAGAAGTGGGACTTTTATACCATTGGAAAACTAGTATTTCACAGCTTTCAAAGAGGAAACAGTCACTCCTAGCTCTGGATGGCCAAGGAAATAGAACTTTAAAATTGTTACATTAAGTTTACCAAGATTTATTCACTTAGATTCTCCCTCCCCCCCCACTCCCTGAACCAGTGAACTCACAGTGGTGAAGAGTATGGCTTTATAAAAGTGGAAGGATGCAAGAAACAGTACCAATTTATTACATTACAATATGGTGTTGTATAAAGTTTCACCACTCATAAGTTAATGCAGCCATCCTATGCTCCTGCCCCCACCCCAAAAAAACAAAAACAAAAACTTTTGTCCCAAACAGCATCACGTACTTCTTTAAGCTATTTGTGTTATTTGTAAAGCAACAACAATATGCTTTAAAAGTTTAATAAAACAAAAATAGAGAAAGTAATTTGCCACAAAAAAGTTTGTGATCTACAAGAAAAATAGAAGACAGGATTAACTGGAAATACCACAGGAAGGGGCTAACTTGTACAAAGTTTATTATTACAGCTCACTGCTTGTGCGCCTAAATATATGATCAAGTCCCTTTCCCCCTGAACTTTCCTCAAGATCTTATTTTTTCCATGCCCTAATTACATCATTACACTGAATTATTATATATATATAAAAAAATTATTATTGCATTATGTTTGTTTATTGATCACTAATAATACCACACAACAGGGGCAATAACAACAAGAGTTAAGAGATTCAAAATAGGCTGAAGTGAGGGAGAAGACTTCAATTCTTCTATACATTTCAGCAAACTTTGTTCCACTTAGGTAGCTCCAAGCTGCCATAAACCCAAAAATAGTGGTCACTGGAAGATTCCACAAGCACAGCAGAATCGTCAGGTGCCACAGAGTAGAGATCATTCTAAGCCCTTTTCCTCCATACTCCAGAATAACATTTGATCACCAAATGATATTTCATTGAATAAAGCTTTTTTTTTTAATTAAAGAAAAATTTAATCTTTTTAATCACTTCCTCACAGTAACAAAAGGTACAGATTCATATCACATACAAGAGGCAACTCCCTCTGGAACCAAGGTCTGCACTGTCAGCACTCTGAGTTCAAGAATTACTATCCTTCCTTGTTCTCCTCTCCTTGATCTCCATTCTTCACTTCTATTAGCCTAGTGACAGAAGAGTCAATGTGAACATGTATCTAGTATTTGGCAATTCCACAGAATGCCACTCTGCCCCCTCTTCTTTTTAATCTAGAGAGTGGCCTATATAAATATTTATATATGGGGGACCAGATGGTCAGAAAACAGAATATGGGACATAGCACTTTTCAGCCTTCAACCACTAGTCAAAATATGGCTCAGATCAATAGTGTGTGAAGAGATGGCTGTTTGCTACCTTATGTGAAAAGAATTTGGTGGTCTCAATCTAACTCCCCAGAACATCAGTCCATGGTATTAAAAGACCCAGCACCATGACTGACACTAAATAGTATCCTGTGACAGTCTCAAAAGAGGCAAAGAACCAAATCAGTACCTATGAGCAGTTATTCTCTCACTTCTAAAAATGCTTTCCCCTGGTCACGAGGGAAACATTTCTACTGTGCATGCCATATTTATCCCCTGAATAGAGGACACTAGTCTCCAGCTCATAAACATCCCATTTGCCAAACATTAATGTGTCTTAATATTGTAAAATGTTTATACATGGCAATTCTGAACTCCTTAAGTGAGGCACTAAAAGGCTGACTAAATTCAGATATGATATGGGCCTCCACTCATCTTCCCACAGAGGTCTTTACTGAAGCGACAAGTAATTACAGTTAATGGCATATAATGTATACACATATTACTGAAAAAGCTTGAAATAATGATGTCAGATAATGTTTACCATTTACATAGGATTTAAGAATTAGTAACCAATCACCAAAAAAATTTAAAGGTAGTTCCTATAGCCTCTATGGATCTATTACACTAGACATTATCTTAATATTGCAACACAGTATACAACTTCATTGTTCTCCAAGGAGAAGAGGAACTTTATAATGCTTTTTAAAAAAAAATCACTTACTTTCACTGATGATCACCATCTTCATGTATATAATGCAAATACCTGGGGACAATTTTCCAAAGGGAGCTTCTTTAGTGTGGGCAAATCAGGCAGTGAGGTACACAATTACATCCACTTGTAAGACAGGAATGAAAATGTGGGGAGAGGAGCAGGTAAGCTAATATCTTTTTATTGGACCAACTTCTGCTGGTGAGAGACACAAGCTTTTGAGCTACACAAAGCTCTTCCTTGGGTCTGGGAAAGGGACTCAGACCAGCTCAATACTACAGACCTAGATCGGTAGAAGTACATTGCTCAGCAACATGAAAAATTCACACCCCTGAGCAATGTAGATATACCAACTTAACCCTCGCCCAGGTGTAGACACTGCTATGTCAATGGAAGAGCTTCTCTTGTCAACATAGCTACAGTCTCTTGGGTAGGTGGATTAACTACATAAATGGGAGAGCTTCTCCCGTTGGCGTAGGAGTGTTTTCACTTACACACTGCAGCTGCACCGATGCAGTGTTTTTAGGTGTAGACCTGCCTTCAGAGTGTCACAGCTAAATCCAAGTTTGAACAGATAGTTTAGCATAAGTAACAGGAGTACTTGTGGCACCTTAGAGACTAACAAATTTATTAGAGCATAAGCTTTCGTGGGCTACTGATCTAATAAATTTGTTAGTCTCTAAGGTGCCACAAGTACTCCTGTTCTTTTTGCGGATACAGACTAACACGGCTGCTACTCTGAAACCTGTCAATTTAGCATAAGTAGTTAGCACATACTCAAAGAGAACATTCAAGTTGAAGTGGCCCGTTTACACCCCTGTAATCATTGGACAAAAAAGGGAGATTAGTTGGTTACAGATTACTGTAATAAACCATTAATCCAGTGTCTTTAGTAGGACTGTGATTTTTATCGTCCATCAAAATTATGAATTTAAGCTCCCAGGCACATCTTTTGAAAGTGTGCAAGTTTCCTATGAAGATGAGGACTGGTAGGTCAGACAGAATAATCAGTTTGTGAAAAAGTGTTCACCCACAGCTGAGAGGGTGTTTTTGTCTTATTTTTCTATGTGAGTTCATTTGAGAGTGTGGTGACAATCTGGTTTCACCCACATAGTAGTTACTGAGGCATTTAGTGCACTAGATGAGGTACACCACATGTTGTGATAGGCATGTGTAGGACGCCTGGATCTTGAAAGGTGTGTTGGGAGGGTGTTGATCATTATAGCAGTGGAGATACATCTTCAGGTTTTGCATCTATTCTTCTAGCAGGGTCTGCCACTTTGAATTGGTGTCCTAGTCTATGGGGAGCTTGCTTCTGACGGTGAGCCTGGAGAGGTTGGGGGTTGTTTGAAGGCCAGAAGAGGAGGTTCATAAAAGATCCCCATCAAGTATGATTGCAGTTGTTGGATATACCCCAAATGGGTTCAAGGATGAATGGACTATAAGGTGGATAGAAAGCTGGCTAGATCATCATGCTCAATGGGTAGTGATCAACGTCTCGATGTCTAGTTTGCAGCCAGTATCAAGTGGAGTGCCCCAGGGGTTGGTCCTGCGGCCGTTTTTGTTCAATATCTTCATTAATGATCTGGATGATGAGATAGATTGCACCCTCAGCAAGTTCGTGGATGACAATAAGCTGAGGGGAGAGGTAGATATGCTGGAGGATATGGATAGGGTCCAGCATGACCTAGACAAATTGGAGAATTGGGCCAAAATAAATCTGATGAGGTTCAACAAGGACAAGTGCAGAGTCCTGCACTTAGAATGGAAGAATCCCATGCACTGCTACAGGCTGGGGACAGTTCTATAGAAAAGGACCTGGGGATTACAGTGGAAGAAGCTGGATATGAGTCAACAGTGTGCCCTTGTTGCTAAGAAGGCTAACGGCATACTGGGCTACATTAGTAGGAGCATTGCCAGCAGATCGAGGGAAGTGATTATTCACCTCTATTCTGCACTGGTGAGGCCACATCTGGAGTATTGCATCCAGTTTTGCCCCCACTACACACACACACACACACACACTACAGAAAGGATGTGGACAAATTGGAGAGAGTCCAGCAGAAGGCAACGGAAATGATTAGAGGGCTGGGGGCACATGACTTATGAGGAGAGGCTGAGGGAACTGGGCTTATTTAGTCCACAGAAGAGAAGAGTGAGGAGGGATTTGATAGCAGCCTTCAACTACTTGAAGGGGGTTCCAAAGAGGATGGAGCTTGGCTGTTCTCAGTGGTGGCAGATGACAGAACAAAGAACAATGGTCTCAAGGTGAGGTGGGGCGGGGGGGGGTCTAGGTTGGATATTAGGAAAAACTTTTTCACTAGGAGGGTGGTGAAGCACTGGAATGGGTTACCTAGGAAGGTGGTAGAATCTCCATCCTTAAAGGTTTTTAAGGCCCAGTGTGACAAAGCCCTGGCTGGGATGATTTAGTTGGGGTTGATCCTGCTTTGAACAAGGGGTTGGACTAGATGACCTCCTCAGGTCTCGTCCAACCCTAATCTTCTACGATAGGTGACAACTAGGGGTGTGCAGTTGGAGGGGGTTTTATTTCTGTATTGAAGCAGGTTGTCTCGGGGTATTTGGCCCATTCCATGATGCAATCTACTTCTCTGGTGGAGTGTCCTTGTTTGATGAAGACAGTTTTGAGTGTGCTAAGGTGTATATCCCAGACTTTCTCCTCAGAGCATATTCTGTGGTATCTGAGTGCCAGAATAGATTTCTTAGTGTGTTTGGGGTAGTTACTGGAGCTCTGAAGGTAAGTGTGGTAATCTGTGGGCTTCTTGTATATAGTTGTTCATAGGCTTCCATTGTTGAAACGGATTGTGGTGTCCAGAAAGTTGATGCTAGTATAGTATAGAAGTGTTCCAGAGAGAGTGGTGGTTGCTGAAGTTGTAATGGAAATCTAAGAGGGAGTTTAAGTCATCTGTCTAGAAGATGAAAATATCATCCATGTATCATAGGTATATCATTGGTTTCCTGGTGCATTTGTCCAGAAATTCTTCTTCAAAGTTGGCGAATAGGAGAGCCATCCTAGTACCAATGGCTGTTCTCATGGTTTGGACAAAGTATTTGTTGTTAAATGTAAGATTGTTATGGTGAGGAAGAAATGGATGAGTTTGAAGATTTATTTGGGGTGTCTATCTGAGGGTTATCCATTGTCTTATAAATATTTGAGGCAGGCAGATATGCTGTCATTGTGAGGGATGTTGGAGTATACAGAAATGACAACCCTAGTGGCAAAGATGGTGTTCTGAGGGAGGATGTTAATGTCATGGAGTTTGTGGGGCAAGTTGGTTGTGTCCTGGAGGAAGCTGGTCCTTTGTGTGGTCTTTTGTTTGAGGATGGTTTCTACAAGTCCCGATATTACTTCAGTAAGAGTGCCATGGCCAGATATGATGGGTCTGCCTGGGTTCCCTTGTTTGTATATCTTTGGAAGCATGTAGAAGGGTCCTGGGGTAGGTTCATGGGACATGAGTTCATAGAGTTTCTCTTGGAGTTGTTGGAGAAAGGATTTGATTATACCCATAAATTTAGAATAAACTATCGTATGGGGTCTTCTTTGAGTTCTTTATAGTAGGTGGTGTCAGAGAGTTGTCAGTTGGCCTCCTAACATAATCATCATAGTTGAGGATTATGATGGTGCCCCTTTTGTCTGCAGGTTTGATCACTATCTGGTGATTAAATATCAGGGACTATATAGCTGTCCCCTCAGCAGTGGATAGACTGTGGTAGATATGATCTTCGTTAAGGATTGCATAGGCATTTTTTTCCCCCAATGCAATTAATGTAATGATCAAGAGCGTGGTTTTGTCTGCTCTGTGATGTCCCGTCAGATGATTATTTTTTGTTATGACTAGTGGTGGGAATGTGGTAATTGTGAGTGGTGGTGTCATTGTTGTGAAATAATTCTTTGAAGAATTCTTCTAGTTCTCCACATGGTAGCATGGTTCTGTGAGGGGGCAGAAGTTCACTCCGTTACAGATAATTCAGCTCCAGTCAGGGGTGGTCTAGATAAATTGATATTCGGGTGTTGTGTAGTGTTCGGGTTGTGGTTTCTCCCAGTGGTGTTCTGTGGGTAGTTGGCTCCACTTTTAGGCCTGGTCCACACTAGCCCCCCACTTTGAACTAAGGTACGCAACTTCAGCTACATTAATAACGTAGCTGAAGTCGAAGTACCTTAGTTTGAACTTACCGCGGGTCCAGATGCGGCAGGCAGGCTCCCCCGTCGATGCCGCGTACTCCTCTCGCCGAGCTGGAGTATCGGCGTCGATGGCGAGCACTTCCGGGATCGATCCCAAAAGATCGATTGCTTACCACCGGACCCGGAGGTAAGTGTAGACCTACCCTTTGTTTTCATGTTGGATGGCTGTCATCAGGTTTCCTTTAATAGTTCTTTTGGATTTCTTACATGACAGCTATATGTTTGCTATAAATGGCAAGTATTTCAACACTGGAAAAACAATTAACAGAGCATTGTGCTGTGTTTTAAACAAGGTATCAAACACAGAGATAGAGTTTATAAACAACAGATAAACATAAAAAAACCCCATAAATTAGTATTCTGATCAGCAAAGTTGCCTTGCAGACTTGGTAAAGTTTGGCTTATGTTATTTTGGCATTTTTATAACAAACACACAGTTTAAAGTATTATTTTGGTTCTCAGTGCACGCAATAGAATAGAACTATGATGCCAAGAGCTGTGTTTTTGTGCTGTCATTCTATTTTGAAAGATTATTAGAATATGCATTAGTTATCCAAAAGACATTTGGAAGATACAAATAGATGCACTTTTATAATAAACTGTATTATGTATCTGTTCAGACAAAAATGGGTCTTTCACAACTTTTCCAAGACATAATATTAGTTTAAGCAAAACACTGGTTTCTTGCCTAAGGAAATTAAAAAGAAAGGGGAAGGGAAATGAAATACAAAGGATTGTGACAAACTGAAAACTCCTTTGAGACTGCAAAATCTTTGGGGAAGGACAGTGACTTCATCTGTGTCTTGTCTTCACAGTAGATAGTACCCATGCTTAATAGATAAGAATAGTACAATGTACCTCTGGTTTATATTTATAGCCTTTTTAGTGTGGCACCCACCTGAAGTTTTGAAATTTGTTTTGATTATATTCATATTTAAAAACACTTAGTGAATTGGTAAAATAATGCATTCCATTTCAAGAGCTGCAAAGACAAAGTAACTCATCTAAGAGTCTCAAGAAGACCTCCCTGCACAAAGTCTCACTGGAAAGAGTTTGAGTGTCAGAGAAAGTCTGAGTGCAAGGAAACAAGCAATAAACCAACAAATAAGTAAATGGACTGGCAAAGAAGCTGGCAGAGAGAAGAGATGAATGTATGAAGTCATTTGTAATATTAACACACTGGTTTCTTTTATAGTGGGAAAATATTTTCAGAGATAGATTCCGTTTTAAGAAGTGAGGTTATAGTTAAACACTTTTGCACCAATAATGTACTTAAAAATAACTTCAAAGGCATGGTTTCATCTCTTGCACTTTATTGCGACAGCTTTCAACAATAAATGTTACTATTAACAATTTATGTAATTTAAAACTGTTTCTTCTCTTTCCCCATCTAATCAATTCAGATTAACTTTCCTTCCAGCTACTGGTTATTTCACTTGGGCCACATGTAGTTTACAGAAAATCTGGATGTGCTCAAAAATGTGTTAGCCAACAGGTTTGAACTAACAGAGTTGTCTGGTGTTGGCCACAACTAGCTTACAAAAGATCTGTTAAACCTTATATATATTAGTGTTCAAAAACATGTTAGTTAAAATGCATTAGTTAAAACTTTTTAAAAAACATGATTTTCTTAGTTTAGTTGATCCCTGTGTTTGTACATTAGAATGTTCATCTTCAAGCACTGTTCCAATTTTTAAAAAATTAGTTACAAGCCACTGCCATTAAAGTAGACTATGTTGCCTGCATACAACCATACTATTGACATGCACTAGTACCCTGTGGATATGTCTACATTACAATTAAACACCCGCAGCTGGCCCATATCAGTGACTTGGCTAAGGGGCAGTTTAATTGCGGTGCTTGGGCGGTGCTTGGGCTAAGGGGCAGTTTAATTGTAGTGTAGACTTTCAGGCTCAGGCCACAGCCCAAACTCTGGGACCCTCTGACATCACAGAATGTTAGAGCACAGGCTCTAGCCTGAGCCTGAACATCTACCCCGCAATTAAACAGCTCCTGAGCCCAAGTTAACTGGCATGGGCCAACCGTGGGTTTTTAATTGCAGTGTAGATATACCCTCAGTGTCAATCCCTTCACAGGCTCAAACTATACCTCCATCAGCTTTTTAAAACACAAATTTAAAAGTCCAAAGATGCAGGAGGGAGGACACATGAAGTGGGAAAATAGGTCCAAACTCTTTCAAGAATTTCAGAATGGTAGGATGTAAGAGACTGAAGACCCTCAAGACTGTAGGATGGTATACTAACAACTGCAATATTAACTGTAACTGAAATCTGGCACAATCCAAACTAAACTAAACAATCAGTAATAGTTTACATAATTGCCTGCAATTTTGATTAAGATTACCATACCTGTTGAAAACTCAATGAAAATGTTTTCCATTTTAAGGCATAGGCTTTCTTTGTTGAAGACTAACAATTGTCCAAGTAAATCCTGCTTAAATTCTCTGGAATAGTCTAAGCTATTTTTCTTCAGTAAAGACAATGTGTTTTTTTTACACACAGTGCTGGTGGAGACATGGCACTGGTAGATTTAAAACTCTATGTAGTTAGAGGAGGTCTGTACCCCACAACTGGGATGTACCTTGACTATGTCTACCACTGTCTTGTAGGATTTTATATCAAAATATCTATTAAAAAGTGTTTATTATATGAATGGTGAATACACAGCCTACCAGGCTAAGGAAGATCTTGAAGGGTCTCACTAATCAACATATTTGGGAAGCAATTTTCTCCTGGATCAGATTGGCTGAGATCAAGGGTTGGGTTTTTTTGCTTTCCTCTGCAGCACGGGGCAAGGTCACTTGCAGGTTTAAATTAGTGTAAATGATGAATTCTCTGTAACTTGAAGTCTTTAAACCATGATTTGAAGACTTCAGTAACAAAGCCAGAGGTTAGTTGTCTATTTCAGGGGTGGGTGAGGTTCTGTGACCTCTGACGTACAGGTGGTCAGATTAGATGATCATGATGGTCCCTTCTGACAAAGTTTATGAGACACACTCATCCCAACTCTATGATTAGACCCAGAAGAAACAGTATCTGAGCTGGAGATTCTGATGTGAGGACTAGGGAGGTTCAAATCCCAAAACTGATGTGCTCAAATAGAAAATAAACTACTATGAGAGGTTACATCCAATCTTATCACTCTTTGAAGCAGACTTATTAGAAGGAAAGTGTATATAAAAACAAATCTTGACTTCAATATAGTTGGGAGTTATTTATCAGGGATGCAAGGGTCTCTCCTGGCTCTAGAGCAAAACTGGGAACACTCTGTTTTCTGTCATAATTGTGCTAACTGGGATTTTCTTTATTTGTGAAAAATTGATGTAACACATGAATCCTTTGAGACTATTTGTCTGGAACACTACATTTTCAACTCCGATTGCTCTCCAGCATGTTCTCTTGGCTGTGGCTCTCTGTTCCTAGCAAAGGCACTATGTAGCTTGCAGTAAGCTGGACTAAAATTTTGTGATGAGGTCCATGGAATCTGCAGAACTTAAGCCTGGCAAAAGACAAAGATCTACCAAAGGTTTATTTAAACTTAAGGAATTGCAGAGAAAGAGGATGCAGAGAGTATGCTCCAGAACCCAAGAACAAATAGCTATGGGAATACTGAGAGGCCAAAGAAGTACCCCCTCTACTTCCCCTACACCTCCCCCCCACCCCTACCAGGTCTCCTTGAGAGAACTGTTGTGTTAGGAGTTATAGTGTCATAGAAATCCCACCTACAGTTGATTCCAACCCCTTGAAGATTTCTGGAGGGAATTTTCACACAAACAACACTGAAGTTGTTTTACACAGTAAAGCTTTCACAAGTTGCAAGCTATCCTTGCAGCTTCCATCCTGTCTCCTCCTGTTCACACCATGTTCCCGTGAAGCTGGGAGTAGAGGTATTTATGCCATTTCATCACATTCCCATTGCTCCCTCTATGCCACTGTAACTGTACAATGTCCAAACCCTTCTACAGACAGAGGAACCCCACCCCCCAGCAATAAACTCCCCATCAGATTTTATATTCAGATTTCCAAAATTACTCTGTTAAATATTTTTTCTGTTAAGGATTTTCTAGAGATTATTTCAAAATATGGAGAATCTTTATTTATCGAGTAATATCTCTCTGATAAGTAGCCGTTCTAAAAAAGTAAGTTTTGTTTTATGGAACTGTTGGGTGGTGATTACCTCATCCATTCTTATTAATCAACTAAAATACATTTAAACAGGAATCTGCTAAAAATCAAACAAAAATAAAGGCTGACCTATTGTAATTGAATAGCTCGACAAAAATTTTTCACATTTTGATCTTCCTTTCATTTGCACACTATCAAGGCTGGAACCAAGACCATCTAAAAGAGAGTTATGTAATGTATACTTTTTGTGTTAACATGGCTAACAGGATGGGCAAAGATTGGACCACAGGAAAAAAAAAAAAAAAAAAAAAAGAAAAAGACATTCTTTTATTCCTGGGATTAACACTCAATTGTTAATATATACATATTGTAGACCCCAGAAGTCCCTATGAGGATCAAGACTCCGCTGTACTTGACATGCACAAAACATATGAAAACATGGTCTTTGCCAACAAAGTATACACTCTAAGACAAAAGTTATGAGATGGGGGAAAGATACAAATGGGGTGGGGGAAAGATACAAATAAATACATACAAGTTTTATATACACACACCTTAATAAATCTGCAAATGGCAAAAGTAATATGCCCACTACTCCCAAGCTCTGGATATATGGACAGCTGCTTTGAGGCACTGTGGCAGATATTAGGGTTGCCAACTTTTTAACTGCAGAAAACCGAAAACCCTTGCCCCACCCTGCTCCTTTCCCGAGGCCCTGCCACCCGCTCACTCCATCCCCTCTCGCTCTGCCGTTGGCTCTCCCCTCCGCCCCCCACCCTGGCTCGCTCGCTCACTCATTTTCACTGGGCTGGGGCATGGGGTTGAGGGCTCCGGCTGGGGGTGTGGGTGGTGAGTGTCCGGCAGAGGGAGCTTAATCCAACCTGTGAGAGCCTCCATGAGAACGGTGCTACCACGGGACAGGTGAGGAGCATATCCAAGGGAACAGGGATAAAAAAGGACCAAATAGCTGGGCACCACATCCAGGAGAGAGGGCAGCCAACAGTAGGGTAGGAGGTGACGATCAGGGAACAGAGAAGCTTGTATAGAAGAGAGCGCAAGGAACAGAAAAGATGGAAGGAGACTAAATGAAGAGCAGCAGGATAATGACGTATAATTAGCTTTTTTTCCCAAGAGCAGACACTTGGCAGTAAAAATATATCAACATTTTTTATGTAAGTAATTGCTGTTTTTTCCACCATGATGTTATGCAACTGTAAGTGGGAAGGACAATATTATGATACACACTATGAAAAGGTTTGAGAACCCATCTATACACCTGTTTCTATAGCAAAATATTTTTTTGCCTATGTTTTCTGCAAGATAGAAAAGGAATCTATTTTACTCAGTTAGACATGTATGAATATATTTGGCAGGAGTCCACCACATGCCAAGCCCTGTTCAGGTCTACCACTTTCATCTAGATACTCACAAGGCCCACATCATTGCAGTGTAACCTGCCTTCAAGCTCATGTCACAATTTGCATTAAAATAGTTCTTGGAGATTCCAGGTGGAATGAACTTTGCTCTCTCGGATAAGTTACATGGATCTGCTCTCTCGGATAAGTAAAGCCCATGAAGATTAAGTGATATAATGAATACCTTTCTCAGGAAAAGCAAGCTCTCGGTAGATCTTAAACATTTTGGGGTTCAGACCTTGTTCAAAAACCCAATCACCTTGCCAGTACTACAAAGAAATGACGGAGGTGACTGAGAAAGCCATATCCAGTAATAAGAATGAGGAGTACTTGTGGCACCTTAGAGACCAACATATTTATTTGGGCATAAGCTTTCGTGGGCCCACGAAAGCTTATGTCCAAATAAATTTGTTAGTCTCTAAGGTGCCACAAGTACTCCTCATTCTTTTTGCTGATACAGACTAACGCGGCTACCACTCTGAAACCATATCCAGTAATGACACCCTCTGATTTTCTTGGATCCTTGTAAGCCAAACTGTCAAACTTGGTTCTGACATGAAAACAGCATTAACTAAAGTGTTCTCTAGTTTAGGGGTAGTGGACAGATGCCAGACATCCATGCTACTAGTATCAGCAGCTTTTGACATCAGTCATGCGATGCTACTTACTATATTAGAGGACCTGGGAGGAGTGGACTTGCCAGTTTAAAGGGGCTTCACTTGTTCCTTTCAAAATCTTTACAATTTATAATGCAAGATAATACCTCTACCTTCCCAGAGTTGTCTCAGCTGAGTAATGTCACAGCACTTTATCATCACCACTCCTGCTCAATATTTATATGAAACTGTAAGGGAAGATTGTGAGGAGCTGCAACAGCATTCAGCACTGTGTCTTTTTTTTACAGATGAACAAAAATTTCTTTCCTGTTCTCCCTAGTTATTTGAGAGAAAGAGACCTGGCTGCAAACCAGCAGTCTCATGTTCATTCCAGAGGAGACAAAGTGATGCTGGTCAGCAGAGGAATGCACACAGAAGAACTGGCAAAGCCATCTGCTCCTTCAATTGAGGGTATCTGCCTACCAAATAAAAAAAAAAATGGCTTGGAGTTTGACTTATTGTGCTTCCCATTGCTCGTGCCAATATTAAAGTTCCAGCTGGTACGGCATGGGCTAAAGAGGAAAGCAAGACAGGAAAACAACTTCATGAACCTGAGGGTGAAAGAAAAAGTAATAAATCAGGCTACTAATGCAGAGTTAGGAAGTATGACATTTAACACTTGCACGACCCTGTAAATAGATATTCATCTCAGCTGTGTCGATCTGTGAATGGGAAAACCACAAAAAAACTGAACAAAAATTTCTTAATGGAGACATCTTATTTGAATTTAGAGAAACGAAAGACAAGAAATCCAGACTTATTGCATCTCATTCTGTCTGCACTAAGCTGCACTAAGACCTAGAATTAAAGGACACAAAAGCCTTAAAGATGAAGTAAGAAGCTTCTACTGTGACATGCCCAGTTCTGGGAAGTTTAAATTGGTCCAGTGTTATTTTTATGTAGTTCTTAGGATTATATTTATACAAGAACTCGTAATCAATTATAAAAGACTTCATGGGTAAGTTTAATGTTTTGTTAGTGGCATTGAAATGCATTTGTGGAACAAAACTATCTGAATTTAAACCACTGATGTACTAAAAGTACATTTTATTGAACACAGATGATGAAAATATGTCACTTTAAAAAAAAAAGAAAATGAAAGTTTGTCTATCATCAGTAGTTTAATCTATTCCGACAAATGTTAAAATACTGAGTTCACATCAAACCTTCCAGCAGAGATTAAACTCTCTCAATGGTTACATATACAACTTGCTATAATTACATACAAGTTTTCTTCTGCCAAAATAGATCTGATTTCTCTTAAACTATAGGTCATATTTAAATATGAAAAGTATGTGTGACACCCAGTGCACAGACCTCTGACACTTGCTCTCACGGAGTATCTGATAGAGTAGGCTGTGATCCATTAATTATGCAGACTAATATTAGAGGGAGAGGGACACTTAGCCAGTGGATTTCACAGATATTTGCTGACGGGAGAGGAATGGTCAGACCCAAGAAATCTGGGTTCTGTTCCAGGCCCTAGGGGAAATATGTTTTAGTGGCCATAGACGCTTCTGTCCATTTCCCTACCAGCTTGACCCCTTCTATCCTAATCCTGTCTCTTCCCAGTGCTAGTTCCTTGTCCGAGTCTAACCTAGCCATTCTCATTGTCCACTCCTCAGGCTTCTCATCCCAGTCTCAGTCTCCTTGAAAAGCTACTTCCCATTAGCCCTCATCCCCATCATTTGATCATCATATTCCTTGCCCAACAAGATATCAAATTTCCCACCATCCCAGCTCCTCACCAGATCCATCTTCCCTCCACCACAACTCCTTTCCCCTGCCTCACTGGTTCCCAGTCTCAATCTCCTTGCCCAGCCAGATCTCATTTGCTCCCTTGTTTCTCATCTGATCCATCTCTTTTGCCCTCCTTTACCCATGTTCCTTGTGTCCACGGTCTCAGCTGCTCTTCCTCCGGCCATGGGCTCCCGCTCCAATCTGTGACCCACTTCGCTCCCCACGCTTCTTGTCCCAGGCTCTTTAGCTCAGCAAGTCTTAGCTCTCTCCCAGCACCCTGACTCCTTATCTGAGCTCAGTCCCCCACCCCGCATTTACTGGCTCCCAGTCTCCTTGCCCAGCCAGACCAGTGTTTCCCCTCCCAAACTTTCTGCCAGCCTCCAGTCCTAATCTCCTCTCCCAGCAGCCTGTCTCTTGTCCCTCTGCTTACAAATCAGGCAGCTTCGTCTTACATGCTGCTTGGGCCCAGCAGGTGTCATTATAAACAGGGGAGACAGGTTCCCTGCTGTCAGTTCAGGTGCCCCGACACAGCAGCAATTGCAGGAAAAGTCCTGCTCAGTCCCTTGCTGAGCAATTCTCAGTAACGACAGAATTTGGGGGAATTTAGCTAATAAAAATCAATTAAATCTAACGGAGTCTGTGCAAATTATCATTTTTCAAAGATTTAGAAACTGATCAAGTTTGGGAGGATTTTCAAAGAGATGAAAAAAGGCACATTCCTGACACAAAGGCTATTTCCCTGCCAAATTTAAGTCCCTGCTCAAAGACATCAGTGCACTAGAACTTTTGAAAGAAAAGAGATGCCAAATTAATTTTTTAACATGGGCAAAACAATGTATTTTTGTCCCTAGTCTTATTATTGAAAGTGACTGAACTATTTTGACAGAGATTTTCCAAAAATAATCCAGCCTAAATCAGACATCGGCATGTAGAATTAGAGCCCAAACCATTAAAGTTTGACAAAGATATAAGCAACTGATAAGAGGGTTTTATTAAGGTTGTCTGACACTTTCCTATAAGTGGGGATACCTGATCTATAAGTTAGTGGTCTGTCATGTTTCTAACGGATGCATCCACATCCCCACTACCACCACCAGTATATACGCAGAACAAGTATAGCCTGGGCAGTAGCATGCCATCATTCCCTCCACACCATGTTTCACCTGTGTCCTGGACATGAGGTGGTAGTTCAAGTCCATGCCCATTTAGTCCTTTGCTGAGACTGACAAACAGCATGCTGTGAGCCTTTATTCGTTTGGAGCAACACATCATCTCTCTCTGGTGAGTCAAAAGAAATCATTAAACTCCTTCCCCATGAGGAACAGTACATGCTTTACAGGATAGGGTGTTTCAGATAAATATTGCCATTCTGGTACTGCCAATCTGGAAGGAGATGCCAACTGGGGTGATGGAAGCAGAAATGATAGTGATATAGTGATGTGAATTCCTGGTCATTAGAAAGTTGACAGACTAGTAGTTTATTTCATGTAGAACACTGAAAGATCAGAAAATTTTCTGTCACTTCCATCCCGTGCTAAATTCAAACTGTGAAGATAGAACTGAAAATCCTTGTGCAACTCATCATCAATACCTTGAGCCACACAGGTCACCATCTAGTCATTTTGAGAGACAATTTGCATTACTCCCACAATTGATCTATGTCTAAATTCTACTTAAAAGTTCCAATGTACAAATTCACAGACTGACTACTTTTTGAAGAAGAATGATAGATCTTCCAAAAACAAAAGTAATTTCCTGTTCTTTCCAGTACTTCCTCCCTATTTAATAGGGTTTTTTGAAAATACTATCAGTCTTAAGATTATGTACAAATGTTATTGTAGGTCTATCTGTTAATATTCAAAATATACAGAATTTATAAAATACACACACCATGAAAGAGGAGGTTACTCACCTGTGCAGTAACTGACATTCTTCGAGATGACTGTCCCTGTGGGTGCTCCACTGTAGGTGTTGGTGCGCTCATGCGCCGCTATTTGGAGATTTTTACAGCAGTATGCGTATCAGCCGCACATGCACAGAGCCTGCCTCTCATACCAGTCTTGTTTTAATAGTGCGCATGCGCGGCCAAACTCCTCAGTTCTTTCTCTACAACGGAGGCTGCCCCAGCTCCGAAGTAGAGGAGAGGAGAGTGGGGAGTGGAGCACCCACGGGGACACTCATCTCAAAGAATGTCAGTTACTGCACAGGTGAGTAACCGCCTCTTCTTCTTTGAGAGGTGTCCCTGTGGGTGCTCCACTGTAGGTGACTGAAAAGCGGTATCAAGGAGATAGGGACTTCAGCTCTGGAAGGAATGCAGTAGATAGAACAACTCTGCCCACACGCATATCGGTGATAGGTCCCTGTGTAAGAGCATAATGTTTTGCAAACATATTTTCAGAAGCCCAAACGGCAGCTCGGGAAATGTCCTTAAGGGGGACGTTACATAGAAAGGCCACTGAGGCTGCCATGGATCTGGTGGAGTGAGTTCTGACAAAAGTAGGAGGAGTCACGTTCTGTAGTTGATAACAGAGAAATGCAACTCGAAATCAGGTTGGAAAGTCTGTGGTTAGAAATAGATGAGCCCTCAGAGCATTTTGCAATGGGGACGAATAGCTTGCCAGAACGCCTAAAGGTTTTAATCTTGTCCAAGTAGAAGGACAAAGCTCTGCGCACGTCCAAAGTGTGCATCGTAGATTCACAGGAATTCGCATGTGGTTTTGGAATTGAAATGGAAAGATGAGTGCACCTTTGGTAGAATTTTGGGGAGTAAGTGTAGGGTGACTTTGTCCTTAAAATATATGGTGTATGGTGGATCTGCCATGAGTGCTGCAATTTCTCCTGCGAGTCTCGCAGAGGTAATCGCTAATAGAAATGCAGTTTTCATAGAGAGATGTAGGAGGTAACATGTGGCTAACGGTTCAAATGGTTTTTAGGTTAGGCATGTTAAGACTAAGGGAAGGTCCCAAGGTGGATTAGGCGGTTTGATGTCTGGGTATAGGGTTTGGGGTCCCTTAAGGAATCGTTTAGTAATGGTGTGAGCGAAGATAGTCCTATCGTCGATGGCATCATGGAACATTGCAATTGCGGACAAGTGGACTTTGATGGAACTCAGGGAGAGTCCAGAGAGTTTAATCTCCAACAGATAGTCGAGGATTAGCTGGAGAGAAACAGAAAAAAGGAGCGGTTTCTGTGGCAGCCCACCAGTGTGTAAATCTTGTCCAGTTATAAAGGTAGATGGTGCACGTAGAATTTGTTGTGCCAAGAAGGAGTACATTTCGAACCTGTTCCGAGCAAGTTTGCTCGGCATGAGAGAACCATGAAGGAGCCAAACCTTGAGGTGTAACATGGTTAAGTTGGGGGTGGAGTAGTAGACTGTGTTGTTGGGACAAGAGATTTGGGCAGAGGGGTAGTGGGATGGGTGCGGAAAGCAACATCTTGGTAAGGAAAGGGTACCATGCCTGTCTGGGCCACGTGGGGGCTACCATTATGACCCTGGCTTGGTCTGTTCATATTTTTATCAATACTTTGCGTATGAGAGGTATTAGAGAAATGCATACATTAGGTTGGTGTTCTATGTGAACATGAACACATCCCCCGAAGAGTGTTTGTCTAGTCCTGCTCTGGAACAAAATCTTGGGCATTTCGTGTTTGCTGCAGTTGCAAAAAGGTCTGTGGTTGGGTATCCCCATGTGTGGAATATGTCTAGTACTATATCCTTGTTTAGTTCCCATTTGTGGTCTACAGGAAATGTTCTGCTGAGGTCGTCTGCGGTGGTATTGAGAGAGCCAGGTAAGTATGCAGCTGATATTCAGACATTGTGCCTGAGACACCAGTTCCATCGCTTCTGAACAAAGGGAGTGGAATTGTACCACCCCCCTTGCCTGTTTACATAGAACATGCAGGCAATATTGTGGGTCATTATCCTGACATGCTGGTTTTGTATGAAGGGGAGAAATTGGAGGCAGGCCTTTTGTATCGCTCAGAGTTCTAGACATTGATGTGAAGGGACGTCTCGGCAGAAGACTAAAGCCCCTGGGCAGTGTATTGGGGCATGTGTGCTCCCTATCCCGTAAAGGATGCATCCATAGTTATGATAACCAACGGGGTGTCCTGTAGAAAGGGGACCCCAGAGCAAAGGTTGTGAGGCACTGTCCACCAGTGGAAGGAGTCCTTGACTCTGGGAGGTATGTATAAAAGTTTGTTCAGACCATGGACATTCGGTCTGTAGACAGTGGTCATCCAGCTTTGGAAAATCTCATGAAGAGGCGACGGACTACGAAAGTGCAAGAGGCCACGTGGCCTAGGAGTTGTAGGCAATCTCATGCAGTCATCTGTGGACTGTTGCACAGCTTGGCAACTAAAAGGTTGATGGTGTTGAAAAGGTGGAGTGGGAGAGATGCTATTCTTTTGCATGAGTCGAAATGTGCTCCTATGAACTCCAGTTGTTGGGTGGGAGCGAGCGTAGATTTTCTTTGTTCATTTGCAGGCCAAGAACATGGAAACATTGGACTGTCTGTTATTTGGATTGAATGGCTTCTTGGAGGTTCCTGGCTTTGAAAAGGCAGTTGTTGAGGTAAGTAAAAATTAGGATTCCCTGCCTTATGAGATGAACTGTTACAACTGCGAGGAGTTTGGAAGAGACACAAGGTGCAGTTGACAGGCTGAAAGGTAGGACCCTGTACTGGTAGTGTTGTGAACCCAGAACGAAGTGAATAAAAGGTCTGTGGGCAGGATGTATGGTCACATGAATATAAGCGTCCTGCAGGTCGAGGGCTGAAAACCAATCTCCCTGCTCCAGTGCTGGTATTATGGTTGCAAGAGTCACCATTTTCAATTTTTTTTTAAATGAATTTGTTGAGGCATCTGAGGTCGAGAATGGGTCACCATCCCCTAGTATTCTTTTCTGTTAAAAAAGAGTAGAACCCTTTTCCTCTGTGTTGGTCAGGCACTGGCTCTACTGCTCCTAATTGGAGGAGGTGATGCACTTCTTGGTGGAGCGGTCCCTGAAAAGGGACTGGGGGCAGGGTGGATTAGAGAGGGAAGATAGGAAGGGAATGGGCACTGAAGTAGGGATGATGTTTTCTGTACCCTCGACCACATCTTCAAATTTGCTTATTAATGGGAGGGGTTGACATGGAGCCGATGAATTGGTACAGCGACATTGATATCTTGGTTGCTGACGCTGTTGTTCATATGGTCTATGAATTTGTTGAGTACACGTCGGGTAGTGTGGACATTGAAAAGGTTGGTATCTATATTGTCTCCTCCTATTTGCAGGGGTTTGGATACCAAGAGACCGTAATGTCACTCTCGAGTCCTTCATGGAGTGAAGCCCATCATTGGTGTTGCTGGCAAATAGTTTTTCGCCATCAAAAGGGAGATCTTCTATGGTATTCTGAACCTCGCGAGGAAAAGAAGATGATGAAAGCCATGAAGCTCGACGCATCATGACTGCGGTAGCAGTGGACCTTCCAGCTGCATTAGCAGCATCAAGAGCAGCCTGTAGTGCAGTTCGGGAGATGATTTGTCCCTCAGACACTATGCTTTAAACTGATGTCTTTCGCTCTCTGGAATGTCATCAATAAAGTCCATGAGTTTCTCATAGTTTTTGTGATCATATTTTGCCAGAACGGCCACATAATTAGATATCTGGAATTGTAATGTGGACGAAGCATATACTTTACGACCAAGCAGGTCCAGCCTTTTACTGCCTTTATCAGTTGGGGTAGACCTGGGAAACTGGGATTTGTTCTTTTGGTTAGCTGCCTCTACTACCAATGAGTTTGGCACTGGGTGAGTAAAAAGGAACTCAGACCCTTTGGAAGGAATAAAATATTTCTGGTCAGCTCGCTTACAGGTAGGTGTGCTAGTAGCCAGCGTCTGCCATGTTTTTGGCAGGATCCATAATGGCTGAATTTATAGGTAAGGCAACCTTGGATGTGGAGGAAGGTTGCAGGAGGTCAGTCGACTCATGTTGGTTTTCAGAAACTTCCTCCAGATTAATCCTCAACTCATTGGCGACTCTTTTGAAGAGGTCTTGAAATTTTGAGAAATCATCCGGGTGTTGGTCGGGGAGGCAGTATAGCTTCATCCTGTGTGGATACGGGCTCCACAAGGTTTGGGGAAGCATGTGTAGCATGTTCATTGAAGTGTGGAGTAACAGCTTGTTGTTGTGTCTCATTCGTAGCCATATGCACTGGTGGTGATGAGGTGGCATTGCTCCTATTTCTGGCATCTTGGCGATCATAGTGGAATCGCTTATATGGAGCCCATGGACCCCAGTATTGCCACTAACCAGGGAAGGGCATAGGGTGGTGCCATATCACAGATTTGTATACCAAGGAGGGAAGGTCTTTGATGAAAAAAGACCTAGATTTTCTGTGACCAGTGCTGATTTGGATTCGTGAAGGGAAGAACTGGTATAGTGAAAAGTTTCCCTGCACTATGGCTTCCTCATCACTAGAAAAGTGAGATTCAGCAGGAGACAGCTGTCTGGACCACATGCAAATGTCCGGAGAAAAATAGGTGTCAAGTAGAGGTGACTGTAGGTTAGATGACATCTGTAGCTCTGGTGAATGAATGAACTGCAGTGCCAGAGAGCCTGAGAGAGATGAACCCTCCGTTAGGAGCACCTGCGACGCTGGAGGGTTGTTCGGCATGGACGTTCTCTGCACCGTAGTACTCAATGCATGCGCGGAGGTTAGTGGAGCTGTGGAGGTAAGCACAGCCCGTGTCTGTTCGGGCAAGGTCATTTGTGCTGGTACCGTGTCCATTGCAGTGCCGAACTGTGCAGTGAGAGAGGCAGGCAACTGGAAGACTGAAGCCTTGGCACTGGGAGTTTGCGCTGTCGCCGCAGCCACAGGCCGGATTAGCGCGATGCTGTAGGAACCCAGCACATCAAAGGTGCTGAGCCGGGGGAAGGTCTGCATAGAAGAAACAGACCTGCTCAATGACCTTTTTGCTTGCAATGTTTCCCTTCTGAGTGAGGGAGGCAGGTGTTTTCTATTTTTGTCCTTTTTGGAGGTGGGAAGGCTGCGGTTCACTGAGGAGCCCACACCTGGGTCAGAAGCAGGTTCGAGTGACTTCAGCATAAGAATAATTTTCAGTCTGATTTCTCTGTCTTTACGTGCTCTGGATTTTAATTTGGAACAATGGGCACATTTTTGAGGAATGTGGGATTCCCCCAGGCATTTTATACACTGGGAGTGACCATCCAAGATAGGGATGGTGTCCCTGCACGTAGCATATTAGCGTCAGCTGGAGGCTGAGAGGAACAAGCGGGAACGGATTTTTATTTATTTATTTTTAAAGGGATGAACTTATCTAGTAACTAGAGTGCTAAACTAAGGGGAAAAGGATGCACAATGGATAAGAGAAAAAAGTTTTAATGAGTCTGCTGTAGGTCCGACTCCGGCCGGGGACGGAAGAGAAGGAACTGAGGAGTTCGGCCGCGCATGCGCACTATTAAGACAAGACTGGTATGTGAAGCAGGCTACGCGGAAGCGCGGCCGATACAGCTACTGCTGTAAAAAAAAAACTATGCACAACGGCGGAGGGGCACACAGAGATCTACAGTGGAGCACCCACAGGGACACCTCTCGAAGAAGAATCTCAAAATCTGAATTTGTTCTTGACCTTCTTTTGCCATTAATACTTCCTTTAGCAAAAGTATCCTTAAAGCAAATACCGTAGTGAAAGGATGTTAAGTCCTGACATAGGGTTTTTTTATTTGTTTTGTTTTTAAGTTACTCTGGGGTGCTGCAGAGAGTTTTGCTGTAATAAATACCATGACTATTCTGTGTGAAAGCCTCAAAACTCAAAGTTTCTCTTCAGGCTCACTTATGAATTGCTTCACCTTCTCTTCCCTGTGGAAAGCTAGGCATCTCTATTTAAGACATCCATTTTCTATGCACATTCTATTTGCTCACTGTGTTTGGGTACAAATCCCGAATCACTTGCATATTATATTTTGCACAGCATATGTCTCTCCTTATGACTGGGGTTCTTAGAGAAGTCTCTGATCATGAGATACAATTGTTTTGATTATATTTAGACAGACTATGTGGTACTAATACACTTTTTTTGATAGGCAGAAATGAAAACTTGCATTAGGAAAATATCCTTATAAGGTATTAATGCCTTTTGGTGTTTACCAACTGTTTCTTTTTTACAACCGTGTCATACAGCTTACTTAGCAGCGTATTCTTTGGCAACAGAACTCTCATAATGCTCTGACATCAGGCAGGTAATACATAACAGTTTTTTCATACAATTAGAGTGATGTGACATCATCTGATTAAAATAGGACCATATAGATCATTGTTGCAACCACTGTTCTATATTTGCAACAAATGTTGAACAAAATATGGCATGTAAGAGGTCTATAAAAAGGTGCGATTTGCTGGTTATGATTATGCCATCTGTGGGGCAGAAGCAGGCTTGGAGTGAGGCGAGCACAGGGAGGCAGAGAATCTGCAGCTGTGTGTGCTGAGCAGCCAGCAAGCTACTGCTGGGTTTAAGAACTGGCCTGCTAGCTTCCTCAGCTAGTCAGACAGCGCAGTCCATCAGGCAGCCTAGCTGACTTGTTAGGCTATCAGAGACTGAGCAGGCACAGCTGTAGGGCCTTACTCCTGACATCTCCAAATAGTTAAGAGGATTCCTTTCAGAGTATTTATTTTCAACATTAAATGGAATGACTTGTGAGCAGGATGACCAGATAATGGCTATGCGGAATGTTGTGTTGATTCTAGAAGTTGAAGTGATACTCTGACAGCAGGTATCAACCTCAGATGCACCAATGTAATCATATACACGACAGTGCTGAGTACACGGACAGAAAAAAGTTGAAAGTCTTCACTCTGCAGGCTAAGATCTCCAAGGGAACTCTGTATTGGGACCAAGCTTTGGCTATTCTGATGAAGTACACACATCTCTGAAGCTATGGAAACAGGATAGCAAGCTATCCTGTATGTCCTTCCATGCCTTGGCCTCAAGGATGATAACTGGTGTGGACGCTATGGAGGCTGCAGTCAGTGGCAGTTTATCTTTAGCTTCAAGCTATCTTTACCATGAGTAAATTGGAAGGTGTCTCAAGAGTTCAGAGGGCTCCTTTCTGTGCAGAGCTATGTACTTTGGGGGAGATTAAGAATATACTTCAAGTCTATTCCAAGGCAGTATAGTGAGTGACTCAATGTTTCACCATAGCACCAGGGTATCACACACATCTGGATGCTGAGAAGGCAGGAAACTTTGGAGCTTAGCACTTCAAACTTATACTGATGTAAAAAGCACTGACACCATCAACCAAAAGGTAGGATGTTTAACCACCTCTATTGAGGCTTCTGCCTTTGAAGCTTACCAAGTGAATTAATGCATGAGACATTCAAAGTGTGTGCAATTGCAGACGAATTTTATAGAGGATAACTATAATAGGATTTTAAAGAGGATAACTATAATAGAGACATTGGAAAAAGGGTCTGATGAACAGGGGATAATTTTCTTGGAGATTCCATCATTGTCGCAGCAACAGCCGAGATCCATGCAGGAACCCCCAGGAAGCCCCTCCACGTTCAGAAGTGGAAATGAACGGATAATTGAGGCACTAGATTATTGCTACTGTTTCTAATTACAGGTGTGCCTAAGGACCCCATACTATACATCGTACAAACACTTATTGAAAAGACAATAAGCACGACTGCAATAAAAGGAAAGTGAGCCATGTCTCCTCATGGAGCCTCTAGCTTTAGAGCTTTTAAGATATGGAAGACTCCCTCCCCTCCCCCTGGTTTGTGCTAGAAGCACAACACAAGAGCAGGGATATATTAGAGCCCCTTTTAGAGATCTGTTTCTTAATCTTTTGAATACCATGAATGCCCTAAACTCTCACCCCTTCCCTCCCCTTCCCCTCATTTAGCAATATGGGAAGGGCAAAATGGCTGAGACTCCCTGACAACAGATATGACCTCCTGTGTGTCACAATGCCCAGGAAGAGAATTCATGTCATGTTTTGCCCCTGGAGAGAAGCATTCAGAATAAGCCAAAGCTGAACTGAGAGATATTCAGCAAGGGCAGAAAACCACATTCAGCACAGAAAATCTTTGCATCTACTCTGAGCTCGAACAAGAGATTCAAAACTTTGCCACACAAGGGTCAATAAACTTCTATGTGGAAAAGTAGTTTCCAATGTTGACAGCCCATTTCTTTGCATAAAATAGCGAAGAGGCATGTGTTAGTGGGCTTACGTTTAATAAATTTCACAAATTTTACAGTCTCATTAAGTATCTTTTGCAGTTCCATTGTCATCTCTACTGATGAAGCTGTTAAATAGAATGGATGGCCCCTTTGCTTTCCCTATCGTAGCCTGGGCATCATCTGGGCAGACACCTGTTCAATGACGCAAACCCAACCAAGCTACAAGAGAGATAGCTGTTGGAAAGATTAAAAGATAGCCTGCTCCTTCCCCCTTTCAGTGGACAGCAAAATTCATGTATGGATTCTTCCAACTAGATTGCACAAAATGTTAGAAGTTGAGCAGAAGAATCCACATCTTAGTTTCATCATGTTGCATTGAGAAGTACTGGCCCTCCTGAACATCTGCAGATATGGTCAGGAATACACAGGCTGACTGTGTTACCGGAGGGGAATTGTTTCAATTTGACTCTCAGTAGCAGATTCCAACATAAGTTAATGACATCTAAGACAGATGCAATCTACGGTTCCTCGGTTTTGAGGATTGGCAGCTTTTGCTATTTGCATGTTTGATGGGCATTTCTGTTTTCAGCATGGTCATTTAACAAAACGATATTCTGATTTTGTAAACCCATTAGCTTTCACTTGGAAGAATTCAGTGGATTTCTTTTGTAAAGACTGATGCCTAGTCTCCAACTGGCTCAGTGCTTCCTCCTTTTAATGGCCATAGGCACACCTTTGGAAGCTTCTGGAAAAACTGCAGTTCGAAGTACTGAAGCAGAATCTGGTGTACATTTCAGTCCAAGACTGCAAGAAAAGAAAGTCAGGCTGCAAGTGTCCTGCTGTATCTTGGTGCCCCGTCTCTCTGTACCCACCTGTTTCACCTTATATTTGATTGCAAGATCTTTGAAACAGAAGTCTTGTACAAATAAATACTCAAACTTTAAGGCCAGAAAGAAACCCAAGATCATTTAGTCTAGCCTCCTGTACATCGCAGACCATTAAATTTCAACAGTTACCCCTGTATTTAGCTCAATAACTTGTGTCTGACTAAAGCAGGTTTTCCAGAAAGGCATTCAGTCTTGAATTTAAGATACCAAGAGCTGCAGAATCCACCATTTTCCTTGGTAGTTTGTTCCAGTAATTAATAAACAAACATCACTATTAAAAGTGTGCCTTATTTCCAACTTGAAGTTGTCTGGCTATGACTTCAGCCATTATGATTTTTCCGCTAGATTAAAGAGCACTTTAAATTTCCAGTATTTTCTTCCCATGAATGTACTTATACACCACAATCAACTCACTTCTCAATCTTCTTTTTTATAAATTAAAACAGACAGAGCTCCAAGTCTTTCATTGTAACGCATTTTTCCAGCTCTCAAATTAGCTTAATGGTGCTTTTCTGGCCCATCTCCAAATTTTCAACATTTTTTAAGATGTTACCACCACGCCCAACTGCAGTATTCCAGTATCAGCCTCACCAATATTGTATGCAGAGATAATGATTATCACCTCTATATTCCTACTGATTACTCCCCTGTCTACACATCCATGGATCACATTAGCCCTTTCAGTCACAGTGTCACACTGGAAGTTCATGTTCAGTTGTTTGTTCACTATGACCCCTAAAATCTTTTTCAGAATCACTGTTTTCCAGGATACAGTCCCACATTCTGTAAGTGGGGGCTTCATTTCTTGTTCCTAGATGTATGAAAGTTTGCATTTGGCAGTATTAAAAACTCATTTTGATCAAATGGGCAGGTCCATATTACCAAACGATGCAGATTGCTTTGTATGGCTTATTATTAAATCAGTCTGCCAATTTGTGTCATCTGCAAATGTATTCAGCAATGATTTTATATTTGCTTCCAAATCATTAATAAGATACTGAATAGCATTGGGATCAGTACTAATCCTTGAAGAATCCCACTGGGAATACCCCCATTTGATGACTCCCTATCAACAACTACTTTCTGGAAGTCTGCGGGTTAGCCAGTTCTTAATGCACTTAACGTGTGTTTCACTGATATTGTATAGGGCTTTTTTCTTTTAAAGCAATCTGAATGTAGTACAGTGCTGCTTCTTCACCTTACCCCCATCAGTCTGGGTCAGTGGCTCTTGTTCTTCACCTCCAACCATTCTTGTCAAGTGTTTTTTCCAAGCTGACACCAGCCTTCCTCAGGTCTTCCTTCAGCATCTTGAACCACCTTTTTCTAGGACTTCCTCGTGGTCGCTGAAGTGTGATTATTACTCTCTTGTATCCTTGACCAATATATCCCACATCTTGTCATCTCACATCAATCTCAGCTAATACTTTCTCAGCTTTTCTGTGATAGAGGCTACCTGTTGCATGGCTCATATTATTTCACTGTGTAAACTACCAACTCTAGCCTGACCCAGTATGCACCCGGCATTCTCATTTTGGCAGTGTGAAGTAGTAATTCTCTCTTCCTCATTGGCCAACATTCAGACCCATATGTCATGCCTGGCCTTACAGTATTCTTATAGGCTTTGCTTGGTAGTCCACTTGGCATATTCTTATCACAGAGAATTCCCATTAACTCCCTCGAATTACATCAAGCACTCTCCATGAGGCTCCTAACATCTGCATTCATATTCCCATCATGGCTCAACACTGAACCAACAAATTTAAATTGTTGCATACACTAACCTTATACCATCTACTTTAATTGGCTTCTCGTTGTCCCTCTCTCAAGAAAGCATCATATGTACAGTAACTCCTTGCATAACATTGTAGTTATATTCCTGAAAAATGGGACTTTAAGCGAAACAATGTTAAGCGAATCCAAGTTCCCTATAAGAATTAATGTAAATGGTGGCAGGGGGGGGAAGGGGGAGTTAGGTTCCAGGGAAATTTTTTTCACCACACAAAAGACTACACACACACACACCATAAGTTTTAAACAAACAATTTAATACTGTGCACAGCAATGATGATTGTGAAGCTTGGTTGAGGTGGTGAAATCAGAGGGTGGATTATTTCCCAGGGAATGTCTTAGTGCTGAATGATGAACTAGCACTCAGCTGAGCCCTCAAGGGTTAACACACTGTTAATGTAGCCTCACACCCTACAAGGCAGCACAAATGGAGGAAGGGGAGACAGCATGGCAAACAGAGAGAGAGAGAGAGAGAGAGAGATGCACATTGCCCCTTTGAATATGCTGACCCCACTCTAAGTACATTCACTTTTTAAGTAGGCCAGCAAGTTGAGACAGCAGCTGCTGCTAGCAAGCTCCCTCTGTCCTGAGCCCTGTCGTGTCCATTCCCCCTCCCCCGCCCGCTCTATGGAGATGGGTTAAGCGGGGGGGCAGAAGCAGGGGGGAAGACACCCTGATATTAGCACCCCTCCCCCCGCACAGCAAGCATAAGGCTCCCGGGAGCAGCTCCAAGGCAGAGGGCAGGAGCAGCACATGGCAGTGAGGGGAGGGACAGCTGAACTGCTGACAGTTGATAGCCTACTGGGCGCCTGCCACACAGGGAACTTAGGGGACCTGCCAGTCCGCCCTGGTTCCAAACCCTCACCAGCCAGTTGAAATGAGCTGCTCTTTCTGCAAGCAGTGGACAAAGCAGGCGGCTGCCAAACGACGTTATAAGGGAGCACTGCGCAACTTTAAATGAGCATGTTCTCCAATTGATCAGCAACATAACAAAACAATGTTAACCGGGACGACTTTAAGTGAGGAATTACTTTTCAGATGATTTGTAAGCCATTTTCTTCTAATACAGCCCTTCCATAGTACTAGGTCCATTTCCAGTTTGTATTTATCTTCGTGGCATAATTGACAATAATGTCATTGACAAAAAAAGCATGCTTCAGAGTCTCCCCTCTAATTTCCTGCATAAAGGTGTCCATTACAAATCACAAACAGTAATGGGTTTAATGCTGATCCTTAATGTAGGCCTACCTTCACAGTGAATAATTCATGTTGTACCATACCAACTACACTCAGCTCCCTACAAAAATCTAGGACTATTACATCTATGCAGTTATCTTTATCAACCAAACCTGTAATTTCCTTAAAAAATGAAATCGGGTTTGTTTGACAAGACCTATTTTCCATAAAACTGTGACCAACTGGGCAAGAGACTAGGACAAAGCACCTGGGAGAACAGAAAGGGACAAGGAGATTGTATCCCTGTCTCATTCAGTGCACAAGATGGACCTGCTCTGGGGATGAATAAGGATTATGTAGTGAAACAGACAGGTCAGTAGAACCCTTGCTTCATTTGTTGCAGAAGTTGGAAGGTGTGCAGTGAAAGGCAAGGGATTGAAGGGAGCGAAAGGAGTTCATGGGTAAGCAGGGCCAGCTCTGGCTTTTTTGCCGCCCCAAGCAAAAAATGCCCGGCTGGCCGGAGCAGCGGGGGGGAGGGGAGGTGAACAAACCTGCCCCCGGCTGGAGCGGCGAAAGGGGGGGGAACACGACAAACTGGGCGGGCGGGGCAGGGGAGGGGGGGGGGGGGGCGGGAAACAAACGGGCCCCGGGCCGGAGGGGGGGGGGGAGAGAACAAACCGGCCCACCACAGCGGCAAAAGGGGTGGGTGGGAGAACAAACCGGCCGGCCGGAGCAGCAAAGGAGGGGGAAAGGCTCGGCGCCGCTCCAGTCGGGGAAGGACGTGGGCTGCCCTGCCGGGCTTGCTACAGGGCGTTCCCCTCCTCCGCCCCCTACAGGGCGGCGGGAGCAGTAAACCAAAAAGAAAAAACCTGCAGGGGCAGCCAAAGCGGTGAAGCGCAAAAAAAAAAAAAAAAAAAGATTAGACGGAATGCCACCCTTTGGAATCTGCCGCCCCAAGCATGAGCTTGCTCGGCTGGTGCCCGGAGCCGGCTCTGTGGGTAAGGCAGTTGAATGATACCCTGGAGAACTGAATTCTATCCCTGCATCTGCCACAGAGAGCTCCTAGGTGATGCTAGGCAAGCCATTTAAACTAAACTTTTCAAAGGTGGTCACTAACTGCGTTCTCATTTTCTGGGTGCCTGAATTGAGACACTGGGGTCTAATTTGTAAAAGTGCTCACAATGCACAAATACAACTGAAATCTGTGGGTGCCATACTTTGAAGTGCAATGCCCCTGCTTGTTAGTATTTACTTCTGGAATATTCAGAAGTGAATACTCCCTAGTTAGTTAGTAAAATAGGGACTTTATCATACTTTATTTCTGGAGAAACATCTCACGTGCTTTGAGCATATATAATGCCATATAATTTTATGTAATTGGAAAAATTAGGCCCTAGGCATCTCACACTAGACATTTTTATCATCATTTTAGAGATGAATCCAAGATCAGACTTATAATAGAAAATAAGTCTCAATCTTAACTGAGGAGGAGCTGCCACAGATGATTCATTACAGTATTGTATTTTAATAATGATATTAAAAGGTTTACAGTTTGTAGATTCTTACTCAGTTTTTTACTAGCAAAAGTGAGAGGTTACAATTTTTGAGAAGTCGTCTGCTTCAGAGACAAAATGTGCTATTTATTATGTATTTTGATGTGCTGAATTCAAATATGACAATTAAAACAACTGATTGGCTACTGTTTCTAAGATATTTAAGTTTTTACATTTTAGGTCTATGTATATTGTGTAGATAGTAGAGTTTTAATCATAAATTGTAAACCTAGGTCTTTTCATGTGTTTATGGTTGCTTTACATGATAATATTTCACCTGTCCTGTTCATGTAACACTTTTGCTGATTTTTAAAGGGTTATATAAATAAAATTTATTATGAAACAAAAGGCAAAAAGCTATTATGTACATAGTTTAGTCCTATTCAGTGTCTACTCGGCGCTTCTTGGCTTGTTTCTTGTATTTATTAAATGGAGCATCTCTTGTCACTGTCCAGCAATAGTCTGCAAGCATTGACGGGCTCCATTTGCCCTGATAGCGTTTCTCCATTGTTGCAATGTCCTGGTGAAATCGCTTGCCGCTCACTGCTCCGCAGTTCAGTGGAAAAAAATCTAGATGAGAGTGCAAAAAATGTATCTTTAGTGACATGTTGCAACCAAGGCTTTTGTATGCCTTGAGGAGGTTTTCCACCAACAACCTGTAGTTGTCTGCCTTGTTGTTTCCGAGAAAATTTATTGCCACTAACTGGAAGGCTTTCCATGCCGTCTTTTCCTTGCCACGCAGTGCATGGTCAAATGCATCATCTCGAAGAAGTTCACGAATCTGAGGACCAACAAAGACACCTTCCTTTATCTTAGCTTCACTTAACCTTGGAAATTTTCCACGGAGGTACTTGAAAGCTGCTTGTGTTTTGTCAATGGCCTTGACAAAGTTCTTCATCAGACCTAGCTTGATGTGTAAGGGTGGTAACAAAATCTTCCTTGATTGAACAAGTGGCGGATGCTGAACACTTTTCCTCCCAGGCTCCAATGACTGTCGGAGTGGCCTATCTTTCTTGATGTAGTGGGAATCTCTTGCACGACTATCCCATTCGCAGAGAAAACAGCAGTACTTTGTGTATCCAGTCTGCAGACCAAGCAAGAGAGCAACAACCTTCAAATCGCTACAAAGCTGCCACTGATGTTGGTCACAGTTTAGGCACTTCAAAAGTTGTTTCATGTTGTCATAGGTTTCCTTCATATGGACTGCATGACCAACTGGAATTGATGGCAAAACATTGCCATTATGCAGTAAAACAGCTTTAAGACTCGTCTTCGATGAATCAATGAACAGTCTCCACTCATCTGGATCGTGAACGATGTTGAGGGCTGCCATCACACCATCGATCTTGTTGCAGGCTACAAGATCACCTTCCATGAAGAAGAATGGGACAAGATCCTTTTGACGGTCACGGAACATGGAAACCCTAACATCACCTGCCAGGAGATTCCACTGCTGTAGTCTGGAGCCCAACAGCTCTGCCTTACTCTTGGGTAGTTCCAAATCCCTGACAAGGTCATTCAGTTCGCCTTGTGTTATGAGGTGTGGTTCAGAGGAGGAGGATGGGAGAAAATGTGGGTCCTGTGACATTGATGGTTCAGGACCAGACGTTTCATCCTCTTCCTCGTCTGACTCAAGTGAGAATGATTCTGGTGCATCAAGAACCGGCAGTCCTTCTCCGTGGGGTACTGGGCGTATAGTTGATGGAATGTTTGGATAATGCACAGTCCACGTTTTCTTCTTTGACACACCTTTCCCAACTGGAGGCACCATGAAGAAGTAACAATTGCTGGTATGATCTGTTGGCTCTCTCCAAATCATTGGCACTGCAAAACGCATAGATTTCCTTTTCCTGTTCAACCACTGGCGAAGATGTGTTGCACAAGTGTTGCAGCATATGTGTGGGGCCCACCTCTTGTCCTGATCTCCAATTTTGCAGCCAAAATAAAGGTGATAGGCTTTTTTAACCATAGTGCTTATACTGCGCTTTTGTGATGCAAAACTCACTTCACCAGAAACATAGCAGAACTTATCTGCTCTGTTCACACAAGTACGAGGCATCTCTGCTAACTTTGGCTAAACAGAAATGTGTCCCTTTGCAAAATCAAACACTGACAAATAAGAGAGCATGACACTGTATGAGTTCTAGAGCTGATATAGGGCAATTTGTTCAGCAGAGTGATGTAAGCTTCGTTATGATTGCATCATCCATGACTTCTAGGAATAACATGATGCAATTCATATCATGTATGACGGGGGGAGGGATAGCTCAGTGGTTTGAGCATTGGCCTGCTAAACCCAGGGTTGTGAGTTCAATCCCTGAGGGGGCCATTTAGAATCTGGGGCAGAAATCAGTACTTGGTCCTGCTAGTGAAGGCAGGGTCTGGACTCGATGACCTTTCAAGGTCCCTTCCAGTTCTAGGAGATAGGATATCTCCATTAACTTAATACCAGCTTCAGATTGCATCATTCATTGTTTTGCCTAAAAAGCAAGTACTGTCCAAACCCGGTCATAGATTTATTCATAGAGCCAGTCAAAGATGTATTTTAGTCATTTCTGGTTTAAATGGAGATCCTTTCCCTTTATAACTCACTTATCCTCCGCCATTCCCAAGTCAAGGGTCATATATACTGATCCAATAGCATATCTTGAAAACTAGAGCCAATCAACAATTTTAAGCATCATTTTCGTTCTCAGTGACCCAGAATTAGTAAAGTTTGACTACATTTATTTCAGAAGCATTTTGGCTGTAGAGCAGTGTTATCTGTTGACTTCCTGAAAATGAAAATGGTATCTTTATTTATGAACATAGACATCCTTTGCCATATAACTAAGTTTAGTCAGTCTAACGATTAAAAACAAAAAGATAGCAGATATACACATTCAATAATGTTTAAAAAAAACAACACACTTTGCTTATTTGTTTAATGGAAATTTTCCTGGGACAACGCAATGAACAATAAAGTTCTTAAAAATACACTACACTAATTGTTTAAAATGGTTTCCTGTTCTCGAAAATTTGTTCACAGAAATCATTCAATTTAATTATAGTTTAGAAAGGTCAATAAACAAATCACATATGTCATGATAGATCCCAGTATGTGAAGTTTAAACATAAATAAATCAGTAGCTTGTAGCCCATAGAACTAGCCTGCTTGCTTATATATAGGGCCCTACCAAATTCACAGCCATGAAAAACATGTCACGGACTGTGAAATCTGGTCTCCCACCATGAAATCTGGTCTTTTGTGAGCTTTTACCCTATCTATACACACACACACACACACACACACACACACAGATTTCACGGGGGAGACCAGCATTTCTCAGATTGGGGGTTGTGACCCAAAAGAAAGTTGCGGGGTGGGGGGTGTCACAAGGTTATTTGGGGGGGGGGGTCATGCTATTACCACCCTTACTTCTGCGCAGCCTTCAGCCGGAAAGCAGTGGCTGTTGGCCGGGAGCCCAGCTCTGAAGGCAGCACCCCGCCAGCAGCAGCACAGAAGTAAGGGTAGCAGTACTGCAACTCCCTCTACAATAACCTTGCAAAACCCCTCGCGCGCCCCCCCCCCCCCAATTCCTTTTTGGGTCAGGACCTCTACAATTACAACACCATGAAATTTCAGATTTAAACAGCTGAAATAATGAAATTCATGATTTTTAAAATCCTATTGCTGTGGAATTGACTAAAATGGACTGTGAATTTGGTAGGGCCCTACTTATATATCCTCTCTTATAAAAGAAAATCAGGCAACAATGTAACAAGACAAATAGAATTAATGAGGATTTTAAATATGATAAAAATGAATGATGACTAAATCAATGTGCATTTTAAGTAATACAATGGACTACCTATTTTGATAACTTGTTTCCACTTACAAAATAGTTTACTGCCTTGGTTGGAGTTGAAACAGAAGTCAGAAACATGAGATTAACCAAATTTCAGTCTGGAATTAGCAACTGAATTAAATTTTAACTGGAACAAAATTTTAAGTTCTCACCTGTATTAGGTATGAGCCACCTGGGTCTACACTGGCAGATTCATTCTGCATTGTATTCTGCTGTGTAATAGCATCTTCCCTCTTTCGCTCCTTCTGTCCTGTTTCATCATCGTCATATTCATCTAGACTCTAAAAACAAAATATTCAGCTGAAAAAAAGCTATTTTACATTTTGGATTTGTATGCAAACAAAAACTGAAGCAGTCTATGAAGTTTATACATCAGTATTAATACTTTCAAAGATTAGTTCAAGATTTATGTATTTTGTTTAAATTAACATGGCATTTTGATTCTATATTGGTCATGCTAAAATAGTTTAAATATAGGGATCAAGTTTGGGAAACTAATATTGGTTTTTTTTAAAAATAGTTAAGAAAAAGTCAGTTCCCAAAAAAACTCCCAGTTGGCATGAGCAACATTTGTAGTCCTGTATAAGCCCAACAAAGAAAATAAGAGAGGAAATGTAGAGTTAAAGTAGAAAAACCAGACTGACACTTCCACACCCACCACTGGACCTTCTTTTTGGCACAGCAGCATTTGCTAAGATTGGAACGTCAATCTGAATTTTTTGCCTTAATTTTAAGTTTCCATGCTTTTGTCATCTCACTTGCACTCTTAACATTAAACAAATCTAGTGGTCTGATTTTGTTTTCAGTAGTTTATGTAGCTTGAAAGCTTGTCTTTTTCACCCATAGAAGTTGGTTCAATAAAAGATATTACCTCACCCATATTGTCTAACTAGTACTAATGAGTAAGGCTGCGTGACTGTCACAGAGGTCACGGATTCTGTGACTTTCCATGACTTCTGCAGGTGCCGGTTCAGGGGCTGGCTGAGCCAGGCAGCCCCTGGGCCAGCAGCAGCAGTTTGGATGTGTGGGAGGGGGCTCACGGTTGGGGCAGGGAATTGGGGTGCAGGGGTCTCCCTGGCTCCCACCGGCATATCCCTGCAGCTCCTAGGCTCTCATTGGCTGCGTTTCCCAGGCAGTGGGAGCTGCCAGAACCAGTGCTTGTGGTGGGGGCAGCACACAGAGGCCCCCTGGCCACCCTTCCCCTTAGGAGGGTCAGGGACATGCCTATCGGAACCAGGTAGGGAGCCTGCCAGCCCCGCCAACCCTTTCTCCACCCACCCACCCCCCACACACCAGAAGGGGTCCCGGGCCATCCCCCTCCAGCAGCCGCGGTTCCCCCACCCAACTTTTAGTTGGCGGTATATAGTAAAAGTCATGGACAGTTGGGTGCGGGAACCGGGACTGCTGGAGGGGGATGGCCCGGGACCCCTGCTGGTGCTGTTTACTGCCCATGACCTGTCCGACTTTTACTAAAAATACCCATGACTAAAACGTAGCTTTATTAATGAGAGATTCTCCTCTTAAAGACAGAATACACTAGCATTTATAACATAGAAAATGCTACAGGCTATAGCACTAGAAGCTGAAGACCAGCCATTATCCTAATAATTCATTCTGATGGAACACAAGCCTAAATAAAACAAACCCGAACAACTGAAACCAAAAAGAGAATGTAAGAACTAAAGATGAATTCCTAAGTCAGACTTTGACAAAAAGAACTATTGACTTGATACAAGATTTCTCAAATGAAGGAAAGATTAGTGTCACACAGTATATGTATGATACTTTACTGGAAAAATAAAAACAAAGATTAAAACTCAGTGCAGATTCTGTCCCCACATTTCAAAATATTCAATTAATAAAGTGAAAACCCTGGAAAACCTCAAAGGAAAAAAGTTTTCAACTTTGAGATTAGAGTGAGGAAAGCTCTCTCAAACTATCATGTAATAAATCTTAAAGTTATAAAAAAACCAAGCAGAAAGCAATTATCTCAAATAAACTCTTTACATTTTTAAAAGGTTATCAATCTAAATTTACACAAAATGTACACAGAATACAAAACCTCTCAAGTAGTTAAGTTGCTATTTTAATCAGAAAAAAAACCCTCTTCCTCTGCTGCTTCAACTTCATCTCAAATGCACCTAATTTAGATGTTGTAGCAATCATAGTGAGACAAAACATTTTTCCCCCACTAAATATGATTAGCTTTTCAGTGCAAGGATTGTCTACTTGTTACTAAGAATTGTATTGAAAATACCCTTAGCAGTTTTGGACATTAACATCATGATTGGTATGGGATTTCCACCCTCAACATTTTAGAGAAAAATATTAAGTTAGCAGCACATTGAGCAGTGCATCTCCCCCACCCCTCATCACCATGAGCTCAAAGGACACACAATAGTGACAATAAATCGATACTGTCAAAGTGCATTACACACAAATACTCCAAATGAGATTGCAACTGAACTGTGTAGTGTCAGGCTCACTCCCTGACAGGAGAGCAGCTGTGTAAGCCTAAAACTGCATGATTACGGCAAGAGGAGGGCAGGGAGATTGCGTCCCCTCCCAACTGAAACATGGAGCAGAACCCATAGACCAGCTCGTGCTAAGGCAATTGTGAGCTGTGCAGAGCCACAAAATGCTATGGTGCCTTATGACTGCGTACAGATGCACTAAGAGAAGTTTGCTGAGATCCACCTGTGAAATGGATCAGCTGCTCCTCGTGGTTCCTTACAGCTAATAAAGCCTTGAGAAGGATTGTTCATATCTCTCTGAAATGGACAAGCTGCCAGCAATTTTCAAAACCTGTTACAGTCTCAAGAAAAAAAAAATTCCCTAGCTGAAAACATATTGACGTGCTAATATAGACGTAATATTTACAACTATTTTAAACACAAGATGTTTAACCTAATATTTTCAACAATATTTATGAAGAGCTATTCTTAGCTTTCAGTTCTAGTGACCATGGTCCTAAGTTTTGGAAGTAAAATATGATGTGATAAAATTTGAGACTTTTACTGACTTTAAGTGGTAGATTTAATTAAGAAGGTATTACTTAAAAGTTAGAAATATACAAAACCTCATTGCAGTCTGAGTATGGTTATTAAAAACAGACTCTCTTACTGCTGCAATTATCTAGACCATTAGGACATTTCAGTCAACTGGAGTGTTGTTTTGCCTTGCATTCCATTCTTCTCTGAAATAGTTTGCTTTGCTTCATAAAATGGTTCCACATCATTAAACACAACAAATACAAGAATTCATGTCTCTGTCAGCAGTATCAGCGTCCTGTACTCATGTCAGCATCACACCTCAGTGGTTATCATACTCTTCTTGCTTTTTTTTTTTTTTTTTTTTTTAATTTTGCTGCTCGATGCAAGGGATTTCAAATCTCTAAAAAATGTATTTTCCATTCAAATCACTTGTGTTCTGGTACAGCAGATATTCAATGTGACATTTGCACATCTGATCTTAATACTAACAATCCACAGAAATTCCTTAGGTTTTCTAGCATTTCAATAAATATTTGATGCTGTAGCATAAACAGTTTTTCTATAAACCTCTACTGTGGAAAATAAAAGTAGGAAGTTTTCTTCATCATTCTAATTCACTTGAAAACAGCCACAAAGATATTCCTGCATTCCCAACTCACTGCCAGTTTGCAGTTGAATTTGACTTAGTAGAAAGGAAACATTTTAAATGAATCACAGCTGTACACAAACACTTTAGTGAAGTGACTAAAAACAATTAGAGATTATGTTTTTTCCCATAACTGAAAATGGTGTTTTTGTAATGGAAGAAAAGTCTCTAACTAGATCAGTTTACACTAAACATCACATTTGAACACATATGAGCAACTACTGAAATTGCAGAATTCAAGCACCACTGCTTGTTATTTTGAAACTTATTTTTGTTATAAAGAACTTTACTGTTTAGGAGGCAAAACAGATATGATTGTACAGAAATTGGTTAGAGAACAAAATTCATTCTAGTCTACAGCAAACAAGCCTTTAATCTAGTAAACAACAATATATTAACAGCAACTTTAAAAAAAAAAGTTTGAGGTACTAAGGATTCGCTGGTGTTGAAAATTAAGCAGGCAACCACGGGGACGGAGATACAGAACTGAAATAGTTAAAAAATTTTCTAAGATTCCCTTTTATCACAAAAGAATCAGCCCAAGAACTTGGCTATAATGGAATTCACTTTGGGAGTAACCAACAGCTTCCTCGGCTGATTATTTATAAAAGCTTGATAAACTTAGCTGAAAGTGTGAAAGGACTACCTTACAAACCCCTCTTTTAAAGTCACCTTTTTTCTTAGCATTCAGTTTCCACTGCTGCGCTGTCTGTTCTTACTGTCGCACCTAAACCTGGTTTGTCACCAATCTGTCCAACTTCAGTCATAAGGCTTCATCTTCCTATGTTTGTAAAGAGTGTTATGCATACCTATGAAACACTAAATATATATATTTATATATATTTATTTAAAAAAATACAAGCCTCAAATACTATTTGGGGATATAACTTAGAGAATTTTTCACTTGACCAGAGCTCAAAGAGCCAGGAAGCTCTTTTCCCCAAAACCTTCAAAGGAGGTGGAGCCACCACACATTTATTTAGGTCATATCTTTTTGGCAATTCCTGAAATATTTAGCTGAACCTGTAGTAATTGCTTTGCATTTTTACAGAATTCTTTGTATGTAAAGAACCTAACGGCTTTGCAGAATTAGCTAGTCTACAATAGGGTTACCATAATTTAATCCTCCAAAAGGAGGACACTCCACAGGGCCCCGGCCCCAGCCCCGCCCCCAACTCCGCCCCTTCCCCAAAGTCCCCGCCCCAACTCCGCCCCCTCCCCTGCTTCCCGCGAAAATTTGATTCGCGGGAAGCCTGAAGCAGGTAAGAGGGGTGTGGGGGGAGGAGACGCGGCCCAGTCTGCCCCCTCCCTCCCCCCCCGGCGTCTCCAGCCTGGGTCAGCCAGCCCGGCCCGGTCGCCGGCCCCCGAGCCCCGCCCACAGGCGCCCGGCCCCCGAGCCCCCGGCCCGGCCCACCGCCGGCCCCCATGTCCCGATTTTCCCGGACATGTCCGGCTTTTTGGGATTTCCCCCCGGACGGGGATTTGGAGCCCAAAAAGCCGGACATGTCTGGGAAAATCCGGACGTATGGTAACCCTAGTCTACAAACACACGCATCAATACCAATTAACACAGCCATCTCAGGTGTGGAATGTTCCAGATGTTTAACAGAGAACACCAGCACTACAGAACGGTTTAGGCCAAAGAATGGTGACTGCAAGATAGGCAAACAGCGTTCAAGCAAGAATCAAATGTTCAAATTCTGCCTATTTAGGAGCTTTACAAGACTCTTTAATGGCTTGTTCAACACTCTTCCCAGGAACCTGCTCAACAGGTTTTAATAACCTATGAGAGATGTGACAAATATTTGGATCTTATACAGGGCCTTTTGTACTCCACTAAGTGCTTTCCATGTAATAGGTTAAATACTAGCAAGCAGTGACTATGCTGGATAAAAGGGCAGGTATTATGCACTCAATTCACTTAGCCTTTCAGTCTATAATCTAGAAACTATTTTACTGAAAAGGGAAACAGTGACATTAGGATTAGCCACTTATCTTTTTTTTTTTTTTATTTTTTTAAATGCTAGACTCTTACTACTCACATAAAATAAACATGAGTGTCCCAAGCAGGGGCTTCAAACATCTGATCTCAAGGAAGGAACATTCAGAAGTGCAGAAGGTAACCACATCAAAGTAGAGCATTTCAGCATCTATACTGGTCATGGTCATAAGCATGGATTTTAAACTAAGGGGCAGATTAAAGGCAGAAAACTTTTGTATCAAAGAACATCTGAATGCAGCAATGGGTCAGTGAAAAGCAGGTGGCCCACAGTTGATTACAGACTGCATGGTGGAATGCTTTTGGGTTGATTGTGATGCCTCATTTGGAAAGAAAGACAAGGGTTCAAAAAATGACAACTGTTCCTGGGGATGGAAATAGGAGCAGGACTCCTGTGGGGAACCTCAAGCTTCTGGTGGTTATAAGCCACATTTTACATGAATCTTTTCAAATTGATTGTCATGGTAATACAAGTTTTGCAGTCAGTTTTAGTGCTGCTATTTAGAAGACCATGTGTAAAAATGAAACTGAATAATTATGTAAGTTACATGCTGCTGCTTGGAGAAGCTACTATATGAGCAGCTGCAGGCACTGTAGTTATCCAAAGAAAAACATCTTTGCCATCCACTCCAAAAAAAGGGAGAGGCCGGAAGAATAGTGGCCAAGGCTCCCTTTTCTCACATCAGCCAGGAGGCTTCAGCAGGAAGAGACAAAGCTCTGCCTCCCCTCCAGCAAATAGATGGGTTGGCGCTTCAGTTTAGTAGACATGTACATGCTAAAGGCTGATACTTAAGCTGGAACTGCCTCAAGATACCACACTGCTAGAAATCCCTAGCACCATCCTCCTTCCCACAACTGGGAACAGTCTCTTTAACAAAATGTTGTACTTGGACTCACTAGTGGGGGCTCCTTTACCATCAACAGGGCTGGCCTTAGGGGTCGGAGGGCTGGGGTGCCGCTCAGGGCACAATACTCAAGGGAGCGCCATGCTAGTACCTCCCGCCCACCTTGGCAGCCAGCAAGGCTTAGAGGCAACCAGGCAGGAGAAGGCAGATGGATCAGGCTGCAGTTTTATTCATATGCTATGAGAATATTCCCAGATATACATACTCTGGGTTAAGAACAACTCTAATATTACATTTTGACATGGAGTCAATTCCCAAAGCTGCCATTCTTGGTATTACACAGTTCCATGTCAGCTTGAAGTGATGATTCCTCTAGGTAGGAACATGGTGTGGATAGCGGAGAGGAGGGTGAGTGGCAGAAGGGGATTAAACCCAGTAGCAGCAGCAGGAAGAGAAAGGAAGGAAAGTGTTTTACTTCCCTGGTTCCCACTGGGGTCTACCATTCACAGGATTTTGCCGATTTTTGTTTTTCCAGCCATGTGTACCAATAGGCAGCCTAAGCTTCCAATGACCCTCAAACCCAGTATAGGTTAAGAAACATTGCACTAGAGCAGGGGTCGGCAACATTCAGCATGCGGCTCGCCAGGGTAAGCACCCTAGCGGGCCGGGCCAGTTTATTTACCAGCTGATGCGGCAGGTTCGGCCGATCGCGGCCCCCACTGGTCAGGGTTCGCCATCCCGGGCCAATGGGGGTGGCAGGAAGCCATGGCCAGTACATCCCTCGGCCTGATGCTGATGATCTTGAGGACATGGAAAGGCCATGCGACAGAAGAAGAGGGCAGTGACTGATGAGTAATGATGAAAGACAGTGATAATGAGGTCAGATTGGAGGCTAAAATAGAGAAAGAACAAGTTAAAAATTACTTTGACACATTAGATGTCTTCAAGTTACCAGGGCCTGATTAAATACATCCTAGAATACTCAAGGAGATGACTGAGGAGTTATCTGAGCCATTAGCAATTATCTTCTAAAAGTCATGGAAGACTAGCGATTCCAGAGGACTGGAAGAGGACAAATATAGTGCCCATCTACAAAAAAGGAAATAAGGACAACCCAGGGAGTTACAGACTAGTCAGCTTAGCTTCACTACCCTGAAAGATAATGGAGCAAATAATTAAGCAAGCAATTTCCAAACACTTAGAAAATAATAAGGTGATAAGTAACAGTCAGCATGTTACAGTCAGCATAACAAGCCTTGTGGATTGGGGGAGCGGGGAGAGAAGCAGTAGATGTGGTATATCTTGATTTTAGTAAGGCTTTTGATGCAGTCTCGCATGACCTTCTCATAAACAAACTAGGGAAATACAACCTAGATGGAGCTACTATAAGTAGTGCCTAAATGGTTGGAAAACCATTCCCAGAGAGTAATCATCAGGGGTTCTCAGTCAAGCTGGAAGGGCATACCAATCAGTTCTGGGTCCAGTCCTGTTCAATATCTTCATCAATTATGGCAGAGAGAGTACACTTATAAAGTTTATAGATGATACCAAGCTGGGAGAGGTTGCAAGTGTTTTTGGGGATAGGATTAAAGTTCAAAATGATCTGGACAAACTGGAGAAATTGTCTGAAGAAAATAGGATGAAATTCAATAAGGACAAATACAAAGTACTCCACTTAGGACGGAACAATCAGTTGCACACATACAAAATGGGAAATGACTGCCCAGGGAGGAATACTGTAGAAAGGGATCTGGGGGTCATAGTGGATCACAAGCTAAATACGAGTCAACAGTGTAACACAGTTGCAAAAAAAGCGAACATCATTGTGGGACGTATTAGCAGGAGTATAGTACGCAGAGGTAATTCTTCCGCTCTATCTGTTCACACCGATACAGCTGTGACGTTGTGCAGTCTATATGGTTTTATACAAATATGATAATAAATGAATATAATGTAACTGGAATATGCTTCATGCAATAGGTCTCTTGTAAGGTATCATTACAAAGCCTATAATCTACTGAGTGCGATCATCCTATTTGTATAAATGTACCACTCTTGTAGCTAAAACTAGAAATATAAAATACAACTCTGAGGGCCTATTGTAATTATGCAAAGTGTGGGCCATTAATGGTGGTTTGGAATCTTGATGACTCCCATTAACCAGGACCATTGTCTGCAGATGGCTGTGTTTTACCTGCGAGTCTTCCTGTATGTGTGTGTGCTGGCAAGTGGGTAATGAAGCCTTGCAGTGACATGTGATCATGTCACCTGAACTGGAATCCATCTTTAACCTGGTGCTTTTCCAGTGAGGGGGGGTGGAAACCCAGAGGGACAAAGGGTTCCCGCCTTATGCAAAAGATGTATAAAGGGGTGAAACAGAACAAAGGGGAAGAGAGGAGCCATCATGAAGAATCCCCTAGCTATCACCTGAGCTGGAACAAGGGCTGTACCAGGGAAAGAATTGTGCCCAGGCCTGGAAGGTGTCCAGTCTGAGGAAAAAACTTACTAAAGCATCTCTGAGGGTGAGATTATCTGTATTCAGTTTGATTAGACATAGATGTGCGCATTTTATTTTATTTTGCTTGGTGACTTACTTCGTTCTGTCTGTTACTACTTGGAACCACTTAATTTCTACTTTCTGTATTTAATAAAATCACTTTTTACTTATTAATTAACTCTATGTATTAATACCTGGGGGAGCAAACAACTGTGCATCTCTCTATCAGTGTTATAGAGGGCAAACAATTTATGAGTTTACCCTGTATAAGCTTTATACAGGGTAAAAGGGATTTATTTTGGTTTAGACCCCATTGGGAGTTGGGCATCTGAGTGCTAAAGACAAGCACACTTCTGTGAGATTTAAAGTGCAGTAATGGGGCAATTTAGGTTGTACATTAGAAAAAACTTCCTGTCAGGGTAGTTAAGCACTGGAATAAATTGCCCAGGGTGGTTGTGGAATCTCCATCATTGGAGATTTTTAAGAGCAGGTTAGACAGACACCCGTCAGGGATGGTCTAAATAACACTTAGTCCTGCCAGGAGTACAGGGGACTGAACTAGATTGCCTCTCAAGGTCCCTTCCAGTTCTAAGACTCTATAGCGGGAGCCGGCATCTCTGGTTCAGGATTTCATGATTTACTGTTTCAGAGAAATAAATCCTTTTGAGCTTCTGGCTTGATACTACTGAGTGCACTCGGAGAATGGGTGGTTTACAATAAAAGTTGAACAGGTGGAGAGAACATTTTTCCTCCACTCTCACGATTCACAACTGCTCAACATGGTGACATGCAGCCAGTGCCTGGAACAAAACTGTTAAACCCCCATATGCACTCTGTACTGGACAGTTTATTGTAGTACAGCACGTAATACTTACTGATTGAGGTTCTCTATACAGCACTGTCAGGCTGGTTCGCTGCCCACGTCTCAGGGACCATCTCCAGCACTATCTCCTTCCTGAGTCCCTGTCTCAGGTATGCCAAAGTTTTGGCTATCTAGGGAAATCTCTTCATTGGCATTTGTGGTTGGCTGGGTGCCTTCCAAACTGTCCTGAACACAGGAGTTCTATGGTGGCCACCCTGGTAAAAATTGGGTGCAGCTCCTTCAGCACTGCTGAAGGTGTTTGTGTTCCAAATGTTTTTTTATAATTCTATTAGAGCTTTGGCACAGCAATGGGTGTTGTCCCAGGAGTGCCCTTCAACCTCATTTGTTCCGATAGCTGTTTGTAGATCTTTGCATTGGACTCCTGTTCCGATAGCCTGGACATGCTCCTCTTCCAGAGAGCAAGGAAGTCAGGACTCCCAGATAAAATGATACAGAAACATAGCAGCCATGCCCTATAACAGACTCTGGGTATATGAACTTACCTCAAGGGGTGCACCTGAGAGTGTACCTTTTCAACAGGGAGGTGACATCCAATCAAGATGACCCCAAAAAAAGGTTTCCTAACCTAACAAGGTCTTTTTCAGTTTGTTCAAGGAGTGATGCAGTTTTTGTTGTTTAGGGATTTAACATCAGGCTATCCCATGCTTTAATTATAAAATATTGGAAGTCCTCTGTCCAATATTCAGCAGTCAAGATTTCGGATTCCTGGGGGAGGCTGCCGTTTTAGGACAACAGATCCTTTACAGTTTGTGTATTTTCAGGTCACATACTTCGCAAGATATCAGCTTTGTCCTAGTAACTGTTAGTAATAAGACATTTTATTTAATGATGAAGCAAAAAGTCAACTACATATAGTTTCCTATCTGTAAAATAGGGATAATGATACTAGTTTCCTTTGTAAAGTGCTTTGAGATCTATTTATGAAAAGCAAAACGTTAGAGCTAGGTATTATATATTGAAATTATGATCTTTATATGCATGCATCCTATTGGGGGTTATTCTATATTTTATTGGCCAGGGGCTCAAGTGCTAAGGCAAAGAGTAGCAAGGCTAAGGGTAATCTTTATCTGCTTTTCTATTGTGTGTAAGGGGGTTCTGAGTTTAAGCCATTCACTCAGATTGGTGGGTATGGCGGGGGGAATGAATACAAGATGTTCATCCATGAGATGAATTAAACTCCAAATCCCATGTGGTGCAAATTAAACTGCTATTATCACTACTTTTATTCTGTGGTAAACTCTCTCAGCATCCAGTGATAGACCAAGAAGGTTACTGTCAGAAAGTTTATGGTTCAGGTAAAAACATTTAGAGTTATTGCTACAACTGCACTATAATAAATCCATTTGGAGGAGGTGGGGAGGAGCCTGGATGAGGAGTCTGCTACTCATGTTATTAAAATGTGCTTTTAATTTCTCAGACTACAGGCTAAAGCCTGTAATAATATCACTTGGAAAACAGAAGGCTGAGTGAGCCTGAGGTAAAAAGGAATGTTTTCACAGGCGCAGTTAGTAAATACCACTGGCTCTAGCAGACATTCTTCCTTAAATGGAAACTAACACTGATTTAGCTAAAAGAATCTTTTGCTACAATAGAAGTGACAGGCTAGCTATTAACCTTTGTAGCACCTGCACTAAAACCCATAAAAGCAGTAGGATACTTGAACACATACATTGCTTTTCAAGTGTGTTTCATTCTACAATACTTTAGAAAGCTTCATTTTCCTCCAATTTATGTTTGGTTTTTGTATAGCTTTGGCAGAGAGAAAAAAAACCGAAGTGTCATATACAAATATAAGCATTATAAAAACAGAAATAGCTCAACTAGGGCAAATCTTATAAGGCCTTAGACAATAAGGATGAGAGAACTAGTTCAGATAAAATCAGAACTGAACCTTCATCCAAAATTGTGGGCAAGTTTCATTTTCCAATTTAAAAAAGGATCGCTCTTAAAAACAATAAAAGTGAAAATAAAAATTATTTTCACACCCCCATCTGCAATTCCTTATTCCATCTGAGAAACACCACAGTGCTCTCTTCAGCTTCCACCTCCCACCCAGATTTCCAGTCCAGTTTGACAAAGATAATAGACTGTGTGTCATATTTTGAACTATACCACCCCAAAGTCTGGATATGCCTCTGAACTGAACATTTCTAGATCTGACTGTCACCTCACATTAACCGTACATGCTTACAAAGGACAAACTCTGTGCTTCTGGATTAGAGATTTATGAAAGCAAGAGAATTGTAGGACTTTTTCCCTAAATTCCCATGGTAGCAGTTTCCCATTTTCACTGGTTCTTCTCCACTGGTGTTAGCAATGATAAGAACATTAGTTTAGGGCAGAGATTCTACAGCTGCTAGAATTTTTTTTTAATCGCTTTGTCTAACACCACTCAGAGCAGGCAGACACACACACCTTGGTAATTAAAGCATTATCACCTTGTACACTCAACCATTACCAAACACTGTTACTTCCAGTGGAGGCTGACCTACTGGTAACGATGGTGGGAAATTTTTAGGAAGAAAAATATGGTGTAGACATGACCAGAGACTGCAACATAACATTCCACCTAACATTCTAGGGTTTTAAGCTTCTTTTATTCCTGTTTTAGGTAAATTTTCTGCTACATTAGGCTTACAAAACCGCTTGTTTTCCTTAGCATGGTTATGCTCTATCTAGACTTCCAGCACATTGTTCAGATAACAATTAAATATGCTCTTAAGGCTTTGGACAAGCCTATAATACAGAGGCACAGCTACAGTGCTGCAGCTGTGTCGCTGTATTGTAGCTACTTCCTAAAATTGACAGTAGTGGGTTTTTGGTCTATGCCGGTAATCCACCTCTCAGAGGCAGTGGCTAGGTCAACGGAAGAATTATTCTGTCAGCCTACCTGCAACTACAGTGGAGATTAGGTTGACTTAACTACATCACACAGGTATGAATTTTTTCACAATCCAATTTTTAGGTGTAGACCAAGCCTAGAGCCCTGTCTACACTAGTTTTATTACAGAGCTAAAAGAAACAAAACATGGCTAAATAAGGTATAAATTATTGGAGCTGTACTGGGTTCTAATAGTTTGTCCAAAATGGGCTGGAACCCTCTCTAGGAACAACTGAGTTAGAAATGTGTGCAAACACACAGTTTAAAAGTATTTGGGCTGCAGACACATGCATGCTATGTGCTCCACTTTCAGTACCTTAATTTTTTGTTTTGCTTCCCCAAGTTATTGATGATAACAGTTTTTGAGTATATAAATGGTTGTTACAAGGACCAGGGAGAAAAGTTGTTGTTCTTAACGTCTGAGGATAGGACAAGAAGCAATGGGTTAAATCAAAACTATGGCACAGCTTTGTAGTATAGAAAAAAAAAGTTTCCAGATTGCTTTAAAAAAGCATTGTGTTTTCTCCCTGTGAAGGTACTTCACCTTTCATTGTTCTTTTTGAAAAGCTTAACAGATTGAGATCTTTAAATCTCTCACTGAAAGGCATTATCTCCAACCCTCAAATAATTTCTATGGCTTTTTTCTGCATTCTCTCCAATTCATCAGCATCCTTTTTAAAAATGTGGACATGAGAACTGGACATAGTATTCCAGTATCAGTCTCACCAATACCATATACAGAGGTAAAATCACCTCCCTGCTTCTACTCACTATTCCCTTGTGGTCCTTGGGTGTATAAACATTAGCCCTTTTTCCACAGCATCACACTGGGAGCTCATGTTCAAGTTCCTTGTTCCTAGATATAGATCTTGGCATTTGACTGTATTAAAATCCATTGTGTTTGCCTGGGTACAGCTCACCAAGTGATCCAAATCGCTTTGCGTGACTGCCATCCTCATTTACCATGCCAATTGTTGGGTCATCCGCAGGTTTTAAATCAGCAGATTTATTTACTTTGAGATCACTGATGAATACCTTTGGGACCTGCAGAAGGCCCACTAGAAAAATCCTCAATTCAATAATTATTTCCCATTGACAAGTACTTTGAGATGTCAGCCATTTTTAATCCATTTACCATGTGCTTCACAGATATTGTACAGTGCTAATTTTTAAATCAGAATGTTGTGAGGCACTAACACCTTAGGAAAGTCTAAATATATTGCATCTTCGTAGTTACTTGTATCAACTAAATTTGTAATCTCCTCAAAGAGGGAAATCAGGTTTGTTTGACGAAACCTACTTTACATAAAACCATGTTGATTGGCTCTTATATTACTATCTTTTAGTTCTTTATTAAATGACTCCCATTTTGGCTTTTCCATTATTTTACCAGAACTGATGTCTGGCTAACCTGTTTATATTTACCCAGGTCATCCTTTTTGCCCATTTGGCCTTTTTGAATTTTGGCATAACATTAGCACTCACTCAGCATTCTGAAATTTTCCCAATATTCCAAGATCTATTAGAAGTTGTCAGCCACACCAACAATCTTCTCAGCCAACTCCTTTAGAACTCCTACATGCAAGTTACCCAGGCCAACAGATTTAAAGATGCTTAACCCTAGTAGATGATGTTTAACAGCTTCCTTGGTGACCAATGAAATGGAAAGTATTTCATCATCCCCTAGTGATGTAAGTGCACAGCTTTGTTCCAAATACAGAACAAAAATATTTATTGAACACTTCCTCCTCCTCCTCATTCATGGCAAACACCTTGCCATATGCCAGATTAGTCCTTCATGTAAGCAGAACTTGGGCAAAACGGAAGGGAAAGGGGAGTAGCATGTCTTGATTTAAGACACCTCCTTGGGGACCCCTTTGTTAGAGACATGTAATCTGCACTGAATTCACTGAGTGCATCTGTATCCCTAATGTTCAGTTTTCCCATGAGTGCAAGCTTTGAATATTACTCATCTCCCCCTTCATGAGAAAGCTGAAAACCATTAACTGAGCCACTTATTGCCCAATTCTAATGTTAGACTAACTCCATGAGTATCACTACTTATTTTTACTAATGATATGATCCAAATTGGGACCTCAGAGAAATCTTACCCAAGATTTCTTTTAAATGTACAGCCAAGCCATACCTTTGATTTTTAAAGTATTTCCTGATGGTTTAATTCATAATCCCCCACTTCAGCAGAAAGAGTACAGTGTGCCCCACTGCATCAGAATAATTACAGTAGTGGCTAGTTTATACTGGGGGCTTTGGCCCTTTTTCTTAACCTATGATTGCTTAAATGCATGCAGGATCAGGCTCTAAACTAAATACCAAAATGTATTTGCAAAGAATGCACATTTTGAAGCAAGTCTTTTCAATCTGTGTGAAAACCCCTAGAACAGATACCATGCATTCCTAGGAGGACTGAAATTTGTTTGAGGAACAGCAAAACCTGGGTTTTGGGCAATGGTTTGGATTTAAACCTTTTAAAAGTTACATTTTTAAACTTTTGAAATATTCTATCAGTTCTGCTGATCACTACCAGATGAGGACAAGAAATCTGTAAAAACTGACTTTACATAGTGTATGAGATTTTTTTTAAAAAAAATATGCAGGCTTAGTATGCTGTATTTCTAAAGTGTACTTAGCTTAAATGTTTTATACTTTTAGTAAGTTCAGATTCCAGAGTAGGTTGTTGATTTCAACTGAATCTTTGAAAAGTAATAATTTGAATAGTTACCTGTAAATTTTTATATTCTTCAAGTGGAATTCCTAAGAGGTTTTTGGTTTTATTGTTGCTGGAATTTGTTTAAAGGCAATTTCCTGGTTGCGTATGCCAAACCTGATTTCCCTCCCACCTGCCCAACTATAAATCAGTCATTAGAATAAAATAGATGTTATTAAAAAATATCAAAGAATCTCAAAATAGTCTTACTAAATCCACCTCCCTTCTCAACTATTCAGCTTTCAGTCTCTCCTCTTGTGGTAACATAACTTCATTAGTTCTCCATTCACCGTGGAGTGATCCATGGTAAACAAGGCCAGAATTATCTACCATAAAAACAAGTATAGTAAAACGGCATGGCTGTAAAGTAATTTAGAATGGTCTGTAGGCAATACATAAAATTATACCACCAAAAGGTAGGGGAAGGGAGGTAGGATACAAGGGATTTTTTTTTTTTTTGACAGTAGATTTTTTTTTAGTTGTTGCTGTGGCACTCAGCAGCCAAATGCTACACCAGGATTAACCAATGGGAACCACTTTTTAAGGAGAGAAAACATTGGTAGCTGGGCGCTGCAGCACTACCTGGATGTATGGTCCATCCCACCGACTGTCTCTTAATCCAAGTCAAGGGGAAGACTGACTCAATACAAATATTCATAGGATAATAATGAAAATTGGCATAAAGCTAGAGATAAGGACAGCTACTGACAGTTTCCCAATAATTTTAGCCTTTTTTGAGCAGCTAAGGACTATTCCGATAATAAGAGGTATGAAACAACAAAATTAAACATTAATATTTACACAACTTCACAACAGAAAACAGACTGCAACAAAGTAGTAAAATAGGTATTTTTAATTCTATAGACACTTTTCATTTAAACATTATAACATCAGTAGTTACTGTCTCTATTTAGACCAGCTGCAAGTACTGTACTGAAGTCTTTCTTTCCAACTGCTCTTTAAACAATATTTGCCAGAGAGAGGGGATTGAGTGACAGTAATCAGCATGGAGGAGCAGAGGGCCCAAGGCAAAAGCAGTGAGCGGAGGACCTTAACATGGACATTAATTCCCAGAAAATGTCAGACCCCACTATCATAACTGTGAAACATTTGAGATTAGTAAATAAAAACAATTGAGAATTTAGTGTTTTATTCCTGTGACTGAAGTAAGCTGTGGGGTTTGTTTTGCTTTAAATACCACACATTTCACAGCAGTTGGCAAAAGGTTGAGTAAAAAAGGGAAGTAGGACTTTACATCTAATGGAATTTAAGAACTCCCATTTATAGTTCAAATCATAAGTCTAAAGAATAAAAGTGATGAGGTTTCAAATCCATGATTTATAACGTGCAAGGATAATGCACAGCTCATGCATTAAGTTACCCTGACATGATTCACATTAATCTAACTATCTCTACAGAACCAAAATGTTACATGACTTATATTCTTGGAAAATAACAACACAATAGTTCATTCCTTTTGACAGTCACACAATCTTCAGTTTAATAAAAATTAAAGTATTTTACATATATAGCTTTTCAATTGCAAAATAAGGAGGAAGAGGAAGTGCTTTTATTTAGCTTTCTTTGAGAAGTACACCATGACATGAAAACATGTTATACAGCATGCGTATATTTGCCATTTGCATACGTAAAGACACATGGAGGAAAAGTCAGATATTTGGGCTAAATGTTAGGTGAACCTAGGGTTACCATTCGTCCGGATTTACCCGGACATGTCCTCCTTTTTGTGCTAAAAATAGCGTCTGGGGGGAATTTGTAAAGCACTCACAATGTCCGGGATTCCCCCCCTCCCCCGGCAGAGCAGAGCGAGCGGCTGGGAGGGCTGCAGGAAAGTCCCGGGCTGGACTCCGGAGCAGCTTCCTCCTCCCTCCCTGCATTCTGAGCAGGCAGCTCCTCCTCCTGCAGCCCGGTCCGGCAGCACTGTGCAGGGCCAGGAACCGGGTTTTGTTGTGCAGGGCCAGGGACCGGGTTTTGTTGTGCTGGGGAGCTCAGCCATGTGTCCGGCTCGCACAGAGCCCAACACCCTGTTCTGAGCAGCAGGGTAAGGGGGGGCAGGAGAAGGGACAGGGAGATTCTGGAGGGGGCAGTCAAGAAACGGGGGGGGGGGTTTTTGGAGGGAGTGGAGAAAGTTTTGGGCAGTCAGGGTACAGGTAGGGGGTGGGGTTCTGGAGGGCAGTTAGGAGCAGGGGTCCCAGGAGGGGGCAGTCAGGGGACAAGGAGCGGGGTGGGGGGCTGAGAGTTCTGGGGGGGAGCTGTCAGGGGGCAGGAGTGGGGAGAGGGATCGGAGCAGTCAGGGGACAGGGAGCAGAGGGGTTTAGATGGGTTGGGAGTTCTGGGGGGGGACTGTCAGGGGGCAGGAGTGCGGTGAGGGATCGGAGCAGTCAGGGGACAGGGAGCAGAGGGGTTTAGATGGGTTGGGAGTTCTGGGGGAGGCTGTCAGGGGTTGGGGAGTGGTTGGATGGGGCGTGGGAGTCCCAGGGGTCTGTCTGGGGGTGGGGGGGTGGATAAGGGTTGGGGCAGTCAGGGGACAAGAGGCAAGGAGGCTTAGATAGGGAGTGGAGTCCTGGGGGGCAGTTAGGGGCAGGGGTCCCAGGAGGGGGCAGTCAGGGGACAAGGAACGGGGGGAGGGTTGGGGGTTCTGGGGGGGCGGGAAGTGGGAGGGGCAGGGGCGGGGCTCCTCCCGTCCTCTTTTTTGCTTGTTGAAATATGATAACCCTAGGTGAACCCGAAGAGTTCTGTATAAGCCTGAGAGCTTGTCTCTTTCAGAACAGAAGTTGGTCCAATAAAAAAGCATTACCTCATCCACCTGTATCTAATAGCCTCATTTTATGTATTTATATAGATTAGGGCTGCCAAACAATTTTAAAAATTGCAATTAAACAGGAGAAAAAAATAATCGCCATTTTAATCGCATTGTTAAATACTAGAACACCAATAAATATTTTGGATGTTTTCTATATTTTCAAATACACTGATTTCAGTGTCAAATATTTATAAATATTTGCACTGTAAAAAAAAGAAATAGTATTTTTCAGTTTACCTCATACAAGTACTGTAGTGCAATCCTTTATCGTGAAACTGTAATTTACAAGTGCAGATTTTTGTGTTACATAACTACACTCAAAAACAAAACAATGTAAAGCTTTAGCACCTACAAATCCATTCAGTCCTACTTCTTGTTCAGCCAATCGCTAAGACAAAAAGTTTGTTTACATTTACAGGAGATAATGCTGCCCACTTCTTATTTACAATGTCACCTGGAAGGGAGAACAGGTGTTCGCATGGAATTGTTGGAGCAGAGGTTGAAAGATAGTAACATGCCAGATAAGGGGGATACAAATGGTTAGCCTATCTGGCACATAAATACTTTGCAATAACAACAAGTCTGCATTTGCAAGTTTCACTTTCACGATAAAGAGATGCAATAATGTACTTGTATGAGGTGAACTGAAAAATACTCTTGCTCCCAGGTCTGCAAGATTTAAAAAAAAAAACTGCACTGCCTTTTCAGAGCAAGCCCAAACCAAGCCAATCCCATTTCGGAGGCACTGCTAATCAAGCCAAAAACAAGCCGCACACTTCAATGACAAAGCTACTTAAAGAAAAGCAACAGGCTTAATTTAAATGATGGGCAATTACATACACAAAGAAGCCAATATAGGCTTGCTAAAGCACAAAAACAAAACAAAAAAACCCAGCCCATCCCCACCTGGGAAAAACCCCAAAAGAAGCAACAGGCTACTTAAAGAAATGAATAGGCAATTAAAGTAACAAAGAAACCAATATCCGCTTTGCTGGGAGCTGCCTTGGCAACAAAATATATTTGTAATAAAAAATAATATAAAGTGAGCACTGTACACTTTGTATTCTGTAATTGAAAATAATATATTTGAAAATGTAGAAAAACATCCAAAATATTTATTATAAATTTCAGTAGGTATTCTAGAATTGTTTAACAGTGTGATATATAAATAATTAAATAAATGGCATTTGGCCCAGCAATTTTGCAGAAAATGTTTGGGCAATTAAGATGAATTTAAGACAAAGGATAGAGGGAAAAAACGATATTTTTACTAAGTTATAACAAAAAATGTTTTAGTTCAATTATGGACTCAAACTCCACATCTTACACTGAAAGACAGCCAGCTATTCACTGTTTTTCTTTTTTTAAAGATGTTCTAACCTATTTACAATACACTACCATAAAAAGGTTCACAGATTAAGTGGCTATAAGTTATAACATTTATCATAGAAGATGCAACTTCCAAAACCTTTCTTAAATCCTTGACATGCTTTGCCTTAGAACCAAGTCCTCACCTCATTCCTTTAGAAAAGGATTTAATTTCCATATTAGCAAAGTTAGCATGATCTCAAATTTTGTTTATTGTAATAGTTAAGAAAACATGAAGGGAAAATTCATGTGTGCACTAATACAATAAATTATTTTTTAATAAAACTGGTTAGGTAACAAAACATGATACTTGTATTTGCAATTAAATTATTTCATATCAATGAAGGACATCTTCAGAGCAAAATAATACCCTGCCCAAAGAAAAAGACATTTTACTTCATTGTGTAAAACAGCTGTTACCCCATATTGAGCCCAATAACTTGTCCAAGGCTAATGCATATCTTTCAGAAAGTCAGTCATGAGCTAAGATACCAAAAGATGGAGAGTCTACCACTTCCCTTGTTAGTTTGTTCCAATGGTTAATCACTCTGTTAAAAATTGTGCCTTATTTCTAACTTGAATTTGTCTGGCTATGCTTTCCAGGCATTTCGCTTTGTTATACTTTTCTCCACCAAATTAAAGAGCTCTTTAGTATATGCTCTTTCTCCATGAAGGTATACTGTGCAAACAGTGTAATCAACTCTCAATCTTCTTGAGAAGCTAACCAGATTGATCTCCTTAAGTCTCTCACAGTAAGGAAGTTTTCTCCAGCCTTTGAATAAATTTACACGCCTCTTTTTTGCACCCTCTGAGTCATCTGCACATTTTTATCAGCAACGGTTTGGTATTTACTATCTGATAAATCAATAAAAGTATTCAATAACATCCAGGCTAGTAACACCCTTCGGAACCCCACTAGAAACATAGTCATTGAATAATGATTCCACATTGAAATCTCAGTTAACCAATTCTTAATCTATTTAATGTATGCTTTATTGATAAAATAAATAATTCCTTGGTAACAGAGATAATGTTAACAGATTTTAGGATTACAGGATGGCTTTGTGGGCTTTCCCTAGATTGCTCTGAGAGACTCCCTGGGTATGAGAAGCTCAAGTAATTTATTCTTTTTGACCATGTGGCATCACATCCCTTGTGTTGACAGTTAAAGCACATAACTTGCCCACATAAAAGTTTACAACCAGCATCACTAAAGAATCTTGACAGAATGATAAGGAGCAACCACTCTTGAATGATTCTGCTATTAGTCTACCACAGGCATGATGAAGAAAAAAAAAAAAAAACCCCGTCATCTACCTTTCGTAACTATTGTTCTTTGAGATGTGTTGATCATGTCCATTCCATTCTAGGCATGTGCGTGCTCATGTGCACAGCCCTTGGAGATTTTTGCCTTAACGGTATCCGTAGGGCCAGCAGTGGTGCCCTCTGGAGTGCCGCGCTCATGCTGCGGTGTATCAGGCGCTGCCGGCTCTACCCCTTCAGTTCCTTCTTACCGACAATTCCGACAGGGGCAGGAGAGTGGGTAATGGAATGGACATGAGCAACACATCTCGAAGAACAACAGTTATGAAAGGCAGGTAACTGTTTTTTCTTCTTCAAGTGCTTGCTCATGTCAATTCCATTCTAGATGACAAGCAATATCAATGGAGGTAGGCATGGAGTTCACCGTCATGCAGCTTGTAGCACAGCTCTGCCAAAGCTAGCATCATCCTGAGCTTACTGGATCAATGCATAGTGCGAAGTGAATGTGTGGACAAATGACAAGGTCATGGCCTGACAGATCTCTTGGAACAGTACCTGAGCAAGGAAAGCTGCCAAGGATACCTGCACCTTAGTCAAGTGAGCAGTCATTATCGGCAGCAGGGACACCTTCGCTAGCTCATAGCAGTAGCAGATACAGGCTGCGATCTACAAAGATATTCTTTGGGCAGACACGGGGCAACCTTGCATCCCGTCTGCCATCGCCACGAACAACTCCGTTCACTTACGGAATGGCTTTGTTCTATGTCAGGGGTCAGCAACCTTCCAGAAGTGGTGTGCCGAGTCTTCATTTATTCATTCTAATTTAAGGTTTCGCGTGCCAGTAATACATTAACGTTTTTAGAAGGTCTCTTTCTATAAGTCTATAATATATAATTAAACTATTGTTATATGTAAAGTAAATAAGGTTTGTAAAATGTTTAAGCAGCTTCATTTAAATTTGACGCGGGCACTGTGAGTGCCACTGAAAATCAGCTTGTGTGCCGCCTTTGGCACACGTGCTGTAGGTTGCCTACCCCTGTTCTATGTAGAAGGCCAGAGCACATCTGATGTCCAGGACATGCAACCTGCATTCTTCATTCGTCGCATGGGGCTTAGGACAAAGAACCGGCAAATATATATCTTGACCAGTATGGAACTGGGAGATAACCTTGGGCAGAAAGGCTGGGTATGGACGCAGCTGAACCTTGTCCTTATAGAAGGCAGTGTAAGATGGTTCAGATGTTAGCGCTCTGATTTCGGACTCGACGGGCCGAAGTTATGGCGACTAGGAAGGAGATCCTCCAGGAGAGAAGCAGTAGAGAACAGGATGCTAGGGACTCGAAGCGGGGACCCATGAGTGGTGACAGCACAAGAATCAGGTCCAAGGGGGTACCAGATCCCCAACATGTGGGTAAAGGCGCTCCAGGCCCTTCAGAAACTGTGCAGTATAGGGGGGCAAAAACCGACCTGCCTCGAAATGGAGGATGGCTCTTTATGAATGGTAGTGTTACAGCTAAAATCTGGTTTCCATGCTGCCCCATCCCCTCAAACTTGCCCTTTTACAAGGACTATCTAAAGCAGAATCTTTCTAGATGATCTCCAAAATGAAATATTTTTTACAAGCAACAAGAATACTCTTTCCTCAGTTGAGGACAAAGACTTGTTCCTGAAAAGCTGTCAAGGCAAAAGAGGTATTGATGGCTTCTGGGGACTTGAATGAGGATGTTGCCCATGTCAAAGTAAAGGAAAATGCCTTTAATCAATAAGAATGCTATCAGAATGACTGGTATCCCTTGGGAAAGTTCCAGACAAAAAAGGAATTAAAGGTCAAATAGACTAAGCATGAATGCCAACTATGTAGTTTGGATTGAAACCTCAGTAACCTTGGGTGTCTGAGTTTGATGAATATGTCCGTGCATGTATTTCGTGATCAACTGACGTGAAGAGTATGTCTCCTGGAGACAGAGCTCCATGGCATAACAGAAGTCCTTTCATCACAAATTCTGAGCATTTATTGGCATATATCCAATCCCAATAACTACTGGTCATCTTGAATACTCAAGAAATTTTCAGGTTCAAACACCCCAATCTCAAAATGAACAATCTAAAAGATATGACCTAGTTCAATCACAAGTTACTCAACTTGGTGAAAAAATTACTGGTGAAAGTCTATAACCTATCTGCAAGTGGCCCGACAGATAATCACAATGGTCACTTCTGACCTTTAAAAAAAATCTATAAATCATCATTTAAGTTTCCTGGGATTTTGAAGTATCCCAGGAGATCTAGGATAGGACATATCTGAGGTTGGGGAGGGGGAGGGGGGAATTGAACTCTAAGCTTCCCTGAGCCAACATTATATTGGACCTCTTTCCTAGGTATCTGATAACAGTTCTGCAAAGGGAGACATTACAGATTTGGGAATGAGTTTTATTGTTCCTGTTCCCTCTGGCTGGCTTTTTTCATGATGTGGACATTGAATAATTAGAGCCATTTCTGCAAAGCTTATTCTGTTAATAGGCCCAAAATGAACTCTTATTTTCTGGTTTATTTAGTTATTAACTTTTCTACATTGTAAGCAAAAGCCTAGCTTAGTATTTCCTAAGGAGCTTCCTTGCACAGAACTTTGAAGCAGAGAGGGTTTTGCCTGAATTGGGCATAAATCCAGACAGGTCTTCTGAGAACAAAGGAATCAACAGACCTGGAAGAAATAAGTAATCAGAAGCACCATTTGCCATGAAGGATGTTGCAAGAAACATTTCCTAACTGTGCAGCAAAAAAGCTGCTCATTTCAAAGGATCATACGCCAAACAAATCATGGCTTTAACAAAGAAAGTTGATATTTATCCCTGATTGGAACGGAGAAAATGTCAGTGTTTCACATAAGTGAATCCTTTATCTAGTTATAGGTCTGTTTTATATAAAAATAGCCATGTATAAAGCAGGAGGGAACTACTACATCCAAATCTGACTATAAAAGACTGTTCTTATCAAGTTTGTCAAATTTCACAAATTGGCAGTTCACTGGACTGCTCCCACTCAGTCTGACCTCTGTTTAGAGGAATGACTCAACATTTCACATAGACATACCAAATCCCTCAATAAAACTGTATACTAAAAATAGGTTAATTTAATGTATACTCTCCCCCCCCCCCACCACCACCAAATGGCCAACCCTTCTCCACCCCACCCCCCAAGTGTTGTAAAGAGGCATTAGATTTCTGACAAGGATAATACAGTAAATATGTGCTTTCAAGAATGCACACTCCAGAGCACCGCTTGGAGCATTAACCATGTAAAACTAGGAGCCTGCTGGTCTTTTTTCACTGCTACTAGCTTTCACATGACCCTGGAAGAATTTTTTTTTTTTTTTTTTTAAACTACATCCTTCTCAACCATCTATTTCAAACTTCATGCACACGCTACAACTCCATGCAAAGGGCACACTCTGAACACTAGCATGTACATTCTCAGAGCACATGAAATATGAATTGAATGATCAAGTGAACCTGACCTTTCAGGATACAGTAATATACGCATAAACACATCTCCCGCTCCCCCCCTCAATTTCTCATTTAGCAGACACACTCCTACCTACACCCAAGAATAAGACTAACCTGAATTGTACATGATTTTATCAAAAGATGAAGTGACTACACAAGAGATTACACAAGAATGAATCCAGTGATGAGAATTCAGTAAACTGGAATCAGTTGCCTAACCAAGTTTATTTTTCATTTCAATAGATGTACCCAGATATACATATGACTACTACGACCAGTTGGCTCTGTGATTCAGCACAAAACAAGACGTTATAGGCCAATTTTTAGAGTTCACCAAAAAAATGATTTCCCCGTCTCCAAATTTCCAGGTAATGTTTTAGGAGTCTGACATGTCCTACTTAGCTATATTTCTTAAACACATACTTAGTTTTATGTAAGTGTTATGGTGTTGATTTGTTTACCTACTCTTCCCAGCTTCCTTAAATCTTTTACAAAGCCCTACCCTATATACCGTGAAATCCGATCTCTCCCGGGAAATCCAGGGACTCCTACCCTATGCAGGCTGCAGCTGCTAGTCTTGGCCAGGGATAGGGAGGGACAAGTCTTCCTCTTCCCCTGTTGGGGCTGCTCCCGGGGCGGGTCAGACACACATCCAGGAAGCTCCCCCGCTGCAGGAAGCTCCCCTCCTGGAGAGGCTGCGCCTCCAGCTGTCAGCCCCCAACCCAGGCGGGAAGCTGCCAGGGAAACTGGACATATGGTAACCCACTCCCCCCATAGCTTGCAACCCTCACTTCTGAGCTGCTGCTGGCAGCAGCGCTGGCTTTAGAGCTGGGGGCCTGGCCAGCAGCCTTCCTCTCTGGTTGGCCAGCTCTGAAGGCAGTGTCCCCAGCAGCAGCAGCACGGCAGACGTAAATGTGGCAATCCCACAATCCCCCTACAATAGCCTTGCAACCCTCACCCCCGACCACCTTTTGACTCCCACGGTTACAATATTGTGAAATTTCAGATGTAAACATCTGAAAACGTGAAATTGTCTAATTTTAAATTCCCCTGGCCATGAAATCGTCCAAAAGTGCCCTACCACATTTACAGTCCTTAACTATAACCTATAATCAGCAGCTACATTAAGGCTCCAATTCAATAAGGCACTTAAGCCTTAAGGTCTAATTTAAGCAGGTGTAGTCTTACTTATTCAATGGGAATAATTCGAGAGCTTAAAGTGAGGTACCTGCTTAGCTACCCCACTAAAATCAAGACCTAAAAAAGACAAAAATCAATGATGTATTCAAAGTCATAATGACATACTATAGATGGCTGGTAAAGCTCCTCTCCTGAATCGTGACAGTTTCCAGGTTAAATGCAAAAATTTTTTTTATTGCCCCCTAGTTTTATTTTTAGATCTTGCTTGGTTCTCAAAACAAACTGCATTTAAAGAGTTTCAAATACCATGCTACTACATCTGGACTTTCCCCAGAATCCTCCAAACGGGGGACGGGGGGAGAGAAGAGAACAAGTATTTTGCTAAACAAACAGAGTTAAAAAATAAAATGATATGCCAATTTAGGTGTTCTGCTAGCAGGTGGCAACTACTGTGCACTAGTGGTTATGAAAAATTTAGATCAAATATTCACTAACCAAATGGGATGAAAACACCTAATCAGATTCCTTCTGCCTTATTTTTGGACATCTATTTGATGTTAGCACACAACATGACAAATGAATGACAAAGCTGAATTCTATTTACCTTTACTTGCTATAAAAGTTTTATTTTCTATTTAGATTTAATCATACCAAATGCTAGAATGAACAGGACATTCTGATCAGTTGTTCCTCCACTAAGCTTGTGTCAAGCATTTCCCAAAAAACACCCACAGAGAGACATTCTGATGGAGGAGCAGTACGTTTAAAAATAGTACTATTATTTGTACAGAGATGCCGACCAGTTCTGTCTGGTGCTGTAGAATTTGTCTTGTTGACAAAAGCAGTACAAGTTCAGACTGATTAGGCTGAAAGATGACTACCTTAGTGCTATCTTCAACTCCAATATTTCCTAAAATGGAGAGGAATGCTCTAGATCAACTGTAATTTATAGCTCCCTGATAAAGAACGAAATCTCAGGTATTGGAGCACAGAATTGTGTTTTCAACAATGGAAAAGGAGACTTAGGATTCAGCAGTTAGATTCATTTCATAAACCTATTAGAAATGAAAACAAGATTTAAAAAAAAAAAAAACTTTGCTGGTCAATCTATATGCTTTATTAAAATTAAAACTAAGAATCAATACACAATAAATAAGTATTTGCATTTAAGCAGCCAGTATCACATACATGAAGGACAAATTCTTCAAAGGTTTTCCAATAAGAAATGTTAAGATAGATGTAGACATTTTATCAGAATGAAACTTGCTTGTATTAACTTTGTAGCCTTCAACTGTCAAGTAAAAGGCAAAAAGAACCAAATGCTCACACTGTTTAAACAAACAAAACAAACAAACCAGCAACCACACATTTTCTAGCTAATTTTAGTAAAAAATTATCTCTAGTCCACTTTAATTCCACACTGCCTGCTTTGGGGGGAATTTATTTAGATCTCTGTTGTGATCTCCATCCCCTCGCATTTTTGAACACACAGCTTGATGCTACTGGCCTCACTAAATTCAAGGCTGCAAATTCCTGACATTCACATCTTCTTAGTCTGCTTAGTCTACTAACGTAACTTGAGGAGCTGGTTAAAAGTTGACCTTTGCTCTGCCTCATCTGCACTTGGAGAAGAAATAGAAGGTCTAGTACATGCAATATGCATTCACAATCTGAATGAACAGGGTTTTTTGTTTTGTCACGTTTTTGGCACTCAAGCTTTAAAAAGTAAAGCTTTTACAAATCCAAAAAGGTGACTGTTTGTATTTTATTTATATATATATTCATTTATTTTATTGATACAACAGAGGTTTTGCTAGGAGTATTATGACCACCACAAATTCATATAAGTAGTGAAGTTTTAAGCTGATAAATTGAAGAGCAACAAGTCACTAGAACATCCATGAGTTCCACAGGAGTTTAGCAATTATTGACTAAACTCTTAATGAACATATATAATCTCCTTAAAAATCAACTACTACACCAGATGACAGAGGTAACAATGTACAAGTTAAATCAGGGGTCAGCAACCTTCCAGAAGTGGTGTGCCGAGTCTTCATTTATTCATCCTAATTTAAGGTTTTGCGTGCCAGCAATACATTTTAATGTTTTTAGAAGGTCTCTTTCTATAAGTCTATAATATATCATTAAACTATTGTTATATGTAAAGTAAATAAGGTTTTTAAAATGTTTAAGAAGCTTCATTTAAATTAAAATGCAGAGCCCCCCGGACCGGTGGCCAGGACCCGGGCAGTGTGAGTGCCACTGAAAATCAGCTTGTGTGCCGCCTTCGTGCCATAGGTTGCCTACCCCTGAGTTATATAGTTGACAAAGGTTGTGATGGGTTGGATCACAGAAACCCCCTTGGGAGCTGCCTCCTGATGTGCAAAAGACTACCTCTGTTCCTGTTTTCCCTGCCAGCTCAGGACTCCAGCACCCTGTCTTGCTGAGCCAAACACTCCAGTCCGCTCCAACAAAGACCCAGGGTCTGAATCACTTGCCCCAAAGCTGCAAGTTTACCTAAAAAACACCTCACAGAAGTGTGCTTGTCTTTAGCACTCAGATGCCCAACTCCCAATGGGGTCTAAACCCAGATAAATCCGTTTTACCCCGCATAAAGCTTATGCAGGGCAAACTCATAAATTGTTCACCCTCTATAACACTGATAGAGAGATATGCACAGCTGTTTGCTCCCCCAGGTATTAATACATACTCTGAATAAATTACTAAATAAAAAGTGATTTTATTAAATACAGACAGTAGGATTTAAGTGGTTCAAAGTAGTAACAGACAGAACAAAGTAAGTCACCAAGCAAAATAAAATAAAATGCGCACATCTATGCCTAATCAAACTGAATACAGATAATCTCACCCTCAGAGATGCTTCAGTAATTTTTTTCTGAGACTGGTCACCTTCCAGGCCTGGGCACAATTCTTTCCCCGGTACAGCTCTTGTTGCAGCTCAGGTGATAGCTAGGGGATTCTTCATGATGGCTCCTCCTCCCTTGTTCTCTTCCACCCCTTTATGTATCTTTTGCATAAGGCGGGAACCCTTTGTCCCTCTGGGTCTCCACCACCCCGCCCCCCCACTGGAAAAACACCAGGTTAAAGATGGATTCCAGTTCAGGTGACATGATCACATGTCACTGCAAGACTTCATTACTCACTTGCCAACACACACATATACAGGAAGACTCACAGGTAAATACGGCCAGCTGCAGACAATGGGAGTCATCAAGATTCCAAATCATCCTTAATGGCCCATACTTTACATAATTACAATAGGCCCTCAGAGTTATGTTTTATATTTCTAGTTTTAGATACTAGAGTGGTACATTTCTACAAATAGGATGATCACACTCAGTAGATTATGAGCTTTGTAATGTTTCAGAGTAGCAGCCGTGTTAGTCTGTATCCGCAAAAAGAACAGGAGTACTTGTGGCACCTTAGAGACTAACAAATTTATTAGAGCATAAGCTTTCGTGGTTTGTAATCATACCTTACAAGAGACCTTTTGCATGAAGCATATCCCAGTTATATTACATTCACTTACATTTTTATAAAACCATATAGACTGAACAACATCACAAAGGTTATTGAGAAAACTAGTCATGGGACAGAGATAAAGTACTGGCATGAATTTTAAAACGGCTTAGAAGACAAAAAAATAACATCTTGCCATATTAAACATAACATAAAAGATAACATCTTGGGAGTGCCCCAAGGTTCCATATTAGGATCAGTTCTGCTCACTATATTGATTCATGATCTGGAAAAGAGGATAAACAGCAAAGTGATCAAATTTGCAGATGATGCAAATGACAAAGTAGTCCGACTAAAAACAGCTAAGGAATTTTAAAGACCTAACAAAGCCAGGTGAACTGGCAGCACAATTACAGATGAAATCCAATGTTCACAAATGCCAGGTGCACACTGAAAGGAATAATTTGAACTACCCCTACATAACTGCTTGTTTTTTTTATTAACAATCATTCAAGAAAAGATTCTGGGTGGACAGTTTAATGAAAATCTGTTCAATGTACACACTGAAAAAAAGCAAAGAAAACAAAGATATAAAACTGGGATCAAAATTCCTGAAAACATTAGGAAACTACAATATCATATAAATCCATGGAATATCCTAATATAGAATTCTGTATTCACTCTGGTTACTCTACCTCAAAAAATACTTAGAAAGAGAAAAAGAATGAAAACTAAGGGCATAGAGAGACTTTTGTAGGCAGAGAGATTGGAAAAAAAACTGGGACTACATAGAGAAAACTTGATAGAGCTATAAAAAACAATGGTATACACAAGGCGAGTCAAGGGCTCCTATTTATCTTCTCCTGAAATACAAGAACAAGGAGACTTCACTAACATGACAATGCTGAGGATTCAAAAAAAGGGTTAATACAATTATATGGATAAAAGGAACATTTAAAGCTACAGCAGAGAGGATAAAAAAATGTTTGATGTACATTTTTGTTTTGTTTTTAGAAGGATATTCATGCTTCAGTACATAATTTAACTAACTGATGAGATATTAGGAAGAAGTCTTCCTCTATGAACAGGTTATTCCATGACTAACATGATTTCTTGAACTTTCTTCTGAAACATTGATATAGGACATCTTCTGAAACACAGGATACTGGACTAGATGGACCAATGATCTGGTATGATGATTCCTCTGGTCCTACAATATCTATGAAACCTTCACGGCACACCACCCCGTAATCTATGGAGTATGTTTTACAGAACATAAAATAGTGGTAATGGAAATGAGTTTTAAATTTAAATATTTTATCTCCAGTCCTCCTACCTGCCCCCATACCATAACTCCAACTACATAGGACATGGGAGGGAACAAAGAGTAGCACACAATACTTCTGGGAATCTCCTAAAATACCTTTCCAAAAGCTATGTCCCAGTTACCAGCCTTATCTCCTTAAGGTGCTGCCCTGCTTTCCAAGGTGGCTGCTGCTCCCTTTTACTGTCCCCATGGTGGTTCACTTCAAGCCCTTGAGTATAACTGGGCAGGAAACAGAAAAAAGAAATCAGGACAGACTTCCTAATGGTGAACCCTATTAGCCTGTCTCCTGCAAATCAATCAAAGCTCCCTCGTTTGGGACCTTTAAATTGAAATTGACAGTGTATAGGAGAGTATCCAATAAGAAACAATTCTGCAGTAGAAGAGATTGAGAAGATGACCTAGTAAATGTTTTCTACATCTAATATTTATGAAATCCAGCTACATGGGATCAAGATCACACTCTTTGTCAAAAGATATTAGATACTCAAAACAATGACTACTTCATCTTTGATCCAAAGATGATAGCCAGAAAAAAGTATTTCTTATAGCTAGAGAATATTAGTTTTTCATTGTGAAAATAAAGAACTGCTGGTCTAACCTGTTCTTAAAACCTCCAATGATGAAGTATCCACAACCTCCTTCGGAACCTTATTCCAGTACTTACCTATCCTAACAGTAAGAAGGTTCTTCATAATAATCTAATCTAAATGCTGCAGATTAAGCCAATTACTTCTTCATACCCTACCTTCAGTGAACAACAATTGATCACAGTGTTCTTCGTAGAAGAAGAAAGTCAAGGAAAGTGTGGGCCCCTTACTGAATGAGGGAGGCAACCTAGTGACAGAAGATGTGGAAAAAGCTAATGTGCTCAATGGTTTTTTTGCCTCTACCTTCACAAACAAGGTCAGCTTCCAGACTGCTGCACTGGGCAGCACAGTATGGGGAGGAGGTGACCAGCCCTTTGTGGAGAAAAGTGGTTCAGGACTATTTAGAAAAACTCGACAAGCACAAGTCCATGGGGCCGGATGCACTGCATCCAAGGGTGCTAAAGGAGTTGGCGAATGTGATTGCAGAGCTATTGGATATTATCTTTGAAAACTTATGGCAATCGGGGGAGATCCTGGATGACTGGAAAAAGGCTAATGTAGTCCCCATCTTTAAAAAAAGGTAAGGAGGAGGATCCGGGGAACTACAGGCCAGTCAGCCTCACCTCAGTCCCTGGAAAAATCATGGAGCAGGTCCTCAAGGAATCAATTCTGAAGCACTTAGAGGAGAGGAAAGTGATCAGGAACAGTCAGCATGGATTCACCAAGGGCACATCATGCCTGACTAACCTAATTGCCTTCTATAAGGAGAGAACTGGGCCTGTGGATGACGGGAAAGCAGTGGATGTGTTATTCCTTGACTTTAGCAAAGCTTTTGATATGGTCTCCCACAGTATTCTTGCTGGCAAGTAAACGAAGTATGGGCTGGATGAATGAACCATAAGGTGGATAGAAAGCTGGCTAGATCGTCGGGCTCAACAGGTAGTGATCAATGGCTCCATGTGTAGTTGGCAGCCGGTATCAAGCAGAGTTCTCCAAGGGTCGGTCCTGGGGCCGGTTTTGTTCGATATCTTCATTAATGATCTGGAGGATGGCGTGGTCTGCACACTCAGCAAGTTGCAGATGACACTAAACTGGGAGGAGTGGTAACTATGCTGGAGGGTAGGGATAGGATACAAAGGGACCTAGACAAATTAGAGGATTGGGCCAAAAGAAACCTGATGAGATTCAACAAGAACAAGTACAGAGTCCTGCACTTAGGACTGAAGAATCCCATTCACTGTTACAGACTAGGGACCGAATGGCTAGGAAGCAGTTCTACAGAAAAGGACCTAGGGGTTACAGTGGACGAGAAACTGGATATGAGTCAACAGTGTGCCCTTGTTGCCAAGAAGGCTAACAGCATTTTGGGTTGTATAAGTAGGGGCATTGCCAGCAGATTGAGGGATGTGATCATTCCCCTCTATTCGACATTGGTGAGGCCTTCTCTGGAGTACTCTGTCCAGTTTTGGGCCCCACACAACAAGAAGGATGTGGAAAAATTGGAAAGAGTCCAGCAGAGGGTAACAAAAATGATTAGGGGGCTGGAGCACATGACTTATGAGGAGAGACTGAGGGAACTGGGATTGTTTAGTCTGCAGAAGAGAAGAATGAGGGGGGATTTGATAGATGCTTTCAACTACCTGAAAGGGGGTTCCAAAGAAGATGGACCTAGACTGTTCAGTGGTACCAGATGACAGAACAAGGAGTAATGGTCTCAAGTTGCAGTGGGGGAGGTTTAGGTTGGATATTAGGAAAAACTTTTTTCACTAGGAGGGTGGTGAAGCACTGGAATGGGTTACCGAGGGAGATGGTGCAATCTCCTTCCTTAGAGGTTTTTAAGGTCAGGCTTGACAAAGCCCTGTCTGAGATAATTTAGTTGGGAATTCGTCCTGCTTTGAGCAGGGGGTTGGACTAGATTTCCTGAGGTCCCTTCCAACCTGATATTCTATTATTCTATGTAACAGCCCTTAACAAATCTGAAGGCTAATCAGGTCCCGTCCCCCCCCCCCCCCCGTCTTCTTTGCTTAAGAAAAATCCCAGTTTTTTAAACCTTTCCTCATTAGATGAGTTTTTCTGGCTCTCCTCTGGACTCTCTCCAGCTTGTTCATATCTTTCCTGAAGCCTGGCACCCAGAACACAGTATTCCAGCTGAAGCCTTCCCAGTGCCAAGCAAAGCAGGATACTTATCTCCCATGTCTTACATACAACACTCCTGTTAATACACCCCAGAATATTAGCTTTTTCTCAACTTCATCACATTTTTGACTCATTCAACATGTGATCCACTATAACCCCCAGATCCTTTTCAGTGGTATTATTACAAAAGCCAGTTACTCTCCACTCTGTATGACCAATGCTGCACAACCAGAATGCAAAAGGGTGTCGAGATGGTAAATTTGATGTTTGGAATTTATTTATTTCTGTTTAATTATCATTGCATGTTAATTTTTTTGTATAATTACTACTGCAGACATAAAATATAGAAAGAACTAGAAAACTTTAAAGGGGCTGTTAAATACCCCACGAAGTAATCACCTGTTATCCACACATTATGAGCAAACCGCCACCACTACATGTTAAATAATGATGTTTGGTTATCAGGCCACATGAGTTTTTCATTTCTAGTTTATCAGATTTAGGGATTCCTATCAACTTCTGGTTGGGAACATAGAAATATCCCAAATATAGATCATGGGTTAATACAAACTTTGAAAAAAAATCTTGCGTTTTATGAAAAACTAAATTAACAAATTAAAATATAGCCAAGAATATAGTAATCGAAACATCTGGGAGGTAGTTTACGAATGAAATGCAATCTAGGGCATTAAACCCGTTAATTTACATTGTACAAAAACATCATGTTCTATTTGTAAATATTTTCCCTCCAATGGATTCCAAAGTATTTTACAAACTGTTAATCTACACTATTCACTTCCCACAGCATTGAAGAGGTGAGCAGAAACATTAGTGCATAGCAATGCTACACAGCAGTTTGGGACAGGAAGAAACGGTTACCATATTCCACTGAAACTGTGAAGGTAATTAGACAGAATTTGGTCAAGACTCCGGCTTCAACACTGCTATCACCATAGCATCTTTGGATCTGTAATATAAATGATCAAGACCTCATAGAATCAGAGACGTGTAGGTCTTGAAAAGGACCTCAGGAGTTCACCTAGTCCATTCTCCTGTGCTAAGGCAGGATCAAGTATACCTTGATCATTCCTGACAGATGTTTGTCTAACCCAGGGGAGTCAACAGGTGGACCGTGGGCCAAATCCAGACCACCAGATGCTTTTGAATGGACCCCAAAATTTACTTACTCTTATTATTGTTATTTTTTATATTATTTTCTCTAGAATCTGGACCTTGACAAAAAAAATAACTGACTTCCCCTGGTCAAACCTCATCTTTACAATGAATCCAAAAGACAGCAAACACCAACACCATTCCAGAGCAATGGTGCAATATAGTTTAATATTAAAAAACAAAAAAAGATCTACCATCTGATTTCCCAACACCATTTTGTGCAATAGTCCATATTTTTCTTAGTTTTCCTGTTCAGTTATTGATCAGTTATTGTATTAGCTTACAATATATTTCAGAATCAGTAAAAAAATGGGAAAACTGCATAAAAGCTAGTCACACTTTAGGGATTGTGATGGAAACTTGTTCATAAACGTTAAGGCCAGAAGGGACCATTAGATCATCTAGTCTTACTTCCTATCTAACACAAGCCACAGAATTTCTCTCAATTATCCCCGTATTTAGCCCAACACTAGCTGCCAGACTCAAGCATGACCCTCAGAAAGGCACCAGTCTTGATTTAATGATATCAAGAGCTGGACAATCCACCACATCCCTTGGGAGTTTGTTCCAATGGTTAGTCACCCTCACTGTTAAAAATTTGTGTCTTATTGCTAATTTGTCCAGCTTTAACTTCCAGTCATTGATTCTTGCTTTGCCTTTTTCTGCTACATTAAAGAACCCTTTAGTAGCTGGTATTTTCTCCCTGTGAACGTACCTATAACACCAAAATCAAGGTGCCGCTCAATATCCTTTTTTGATAAACTAAACAGATTGAGCTTTAAGTAACTGTAAGGCATTTTCTCAAGCCCCCAAATAATTTCTGTGGCTCTTTTCTGAATCCTATGCTGTTTTTTCCATCATCTGGATACAATATTCCAGTACTGTTCTGTTGCTCTATACCAGGGGTAGGCAACCTATGGCACGCGTGCCAAAGGCGGCATCCGAGCTGATTTTCAGTGGCAGTCACACTGCCCGGGTCCTGGCCACCGGTCCGGGGGGCTCTGCATTTTAATTTAATTTTAAATGAAGCTTCTTAAACATTTTAAAAACCTTATTTACTTTACATACAACAATAGTTTAGTTATATATTATAGACTTATAGAAAGAGACCTTCTAAAAACATTAAAATGTATTACTGGCATGCAAAATCTTAAATTAGAGTGAATAAATGAAGACTCGGTACATCGCTTCTGAAAGGTTGCCGATCCTGCTCTATACCAAGGTAAAAACCTCCATACGCCTATTCACTACTTCCGTTTATACATCCCAGGATTGCATTAGCCCTTTTTGCGACAGCATCGCACCGAGAGTTGATGTTCAGTTGTTTGTCCACTATGACCCCGAGCCCTTTTCAGTTTGTTTTGAACAAACTAGCTAGATTTGCAGGACTTGTTTAACAAATTGTCATGAAAATTTATCAGGTCAAGTACAAAAATGTATGCCCACTTTTTACCGAATTAACTGATAATTCAGAAGAAAAAAAAAAACAAACTTCACTTGTTCATAAGTCTTACCCTTGGCAAATATAATTTTGCAAAGTTATGTTAAACCTAGTTAATTTACACAGAAGTGTAGCTGCAACTAATCTCTCTCTCTAATGATTAGAGGGAGTTCTATAATCAGATTTATTTATTTTTAACTAGCTCACCAAGTGACCAGGAAGATTTTCCTCCATCTATTCAATAGATTACAAACATTCCTTTTAAGCAGACCTTGCTATGCACATTTGTCATTGCCAAGTGTCTAATATGGCAAATTGCTATCACACAAAACAAAACAATTTAAGGAAGAGAGTATCACCTTCCCTTGTAAGATTTTAAAGATTCTTTGCAGCTTGTCTTGGGATTTCCTGTAACGTAACCTTGAAGGCATACATAGGATAAATAACTAGGTGCGAGGTTAAGAACTGGGTAACTGACTAAGTATAGGTCTTTAAAGAAAGTAATTGATTAGAGAATGATTTGAGTTGAAGAGTGATGTAAGTGGACATGGGGCTTCAAGATTTGCAATGGCATAAGGTTTCGTTTTGTGGGCTGCTGGTATTTTTGTGTTTACAGTAATCAGAAACCTAATTTTGTTTTCACTGAGAATCTCACTAGAAGAGAACATTGTCTAAGAGGATACTTACTTTCATTAGCACTTAAACTTCCTCACTGTTAACACCCCTCTGACACTGAGAAGTCTCCAACACTCCTTCTAGAAAGGATGTCAAAAGGGTCATGATGGGCAGCTGAACCTGTGCATCAAGATGTTTCATCTATGGAATTACAAAAGGCTCCGCCCATGGTCCTCTGCTCTTTAACATGTAAGGAAAGTTTCTGCAAGAGACCATGAGACAACAGGACCTCAAAGGCCAGCAACACAGAACATCCAGCTCTGTATTTCCTTTACCACAGTACAGACAGTACCATCACCCAGCTGCTCTGGTGCTGAGATCAGAACATGAATGAAAAGAAAGATACTGGTTGAAACTGATCTAGGTAACATGGAAGAGGAAAAGATTTCAAGGTAACACCATTTTAACCTTCTGTGAAATCTCTAATCACTAAGACAGTACACAATCTAGGAGTCCCCCCACCCCCGACACTTGACTACTACTGCTAAAGACCCAGAAGCCTTAGCTTCTAATAACTCCTTCCATCTACAATGGCCAAGAAGCTAGACCTCCCCCAAGAGATCATTGAAATGATAATGCATGCTTTTTTCACCTTTACTATCTACAACTGAATGCACTGCAGTTGGGAATGTCAACAGGGTCACTGCAAAAGCACAAGCTGGTACAGAATGCAGCTTCTTGTCTGCCAAAATACCAACCTACAGTTAACATATCACCCCCAGTGCTCTGAACATTCTACTGGCTCCCAGCTGAATACTGGCTCAAACTCAGGGTCCTAGTCTTGTTCTTCAAAGCCCTCAACAGACTTGGGCTCAGGCTATTTCAGAAAGTGCTTCTCATTGAGATAAAGATCCACCACAACAGCTATGATGAAGAATAACAGAGGTGTACACAACTAGAATGAAGATTATGAGAGCAGAAGGCAGAGCTCTTAGCAGCTCCATGGCAATTATAGAATTCCAGTCTGCAAGACCCAAAAATGACCATTTTCATAGTAAGACCCTTTGACTTTTCATTACACATACACACCTGCAAAAAGTAGTAAATGCACTAAAACATGTTGTCAAACATATAGCCCAGGAGATGGATCCAGAACCCAGGGTTTTCTCTATTGCTTTGCAGAGCTCTTTTAAATTAGAGGGATGTATCCCACCACTACACAGCTCAGAGGGGCTGGGGAGAGCCTGCGTAGGATACTGAGGAAGAAACTCATGCCTGGTTGGATAGCTGATAATATTCTTAGCTTCGTCTTAATGAGGCTTTTAAGTCATGTTGAGATTACTCAATAGAGGCTTAAACTGAAAAGACACTCCTTCCCTTGCTGCCCATCAAGTCAGCAATGGTCCCCCCGCCCCTTGCGGCACAGTGGCGCGGACACGTTAGCCTGGCTGGGACAAGGACCACGGTGGCTCTCCCGATAAACCTGCGCAAGCGCATTGCACACGTTCTGGATGAGACATTCGAGGAAATTACAGAGGCCGATTACCGCGATGTGATAAACCACATCAATGCACTATTCCGCATCTAGGCGTGCATGCCTAACCCTTCTCTCCCAAAGAGGCCGCACCGAAAAAATTCCTTCCCGAAAAAAAAACCCGCTTACCGGGAACCTGCTCTTCTGTTTGTCCTCCATCAAGTACCGGCCGCTGCGACTGGCTACCTTCCTCCTGGCTCGAGAAGAGCTCCTGGCTGCATGGCTCCAGAGATTCCGGGGTGTCTCCATCCGGCCCACCACCATCACTCCCGTTCCTCCCCCCCCCCCCCCCCCCCCCCCCCACCCCCCCCACCCCCCCCCCCCCCCCCCCCCGCCGCCCCCCCCCCGCGGCGCCCCCC